>NC_056729.1:1371878776-1372021276 GCF_019279795.1 Protopterus annectens
TTGTCGACTGACATTGCCATTATACCTTCATGTGTTTGAGCATGCCCAGTATGGCCAACTGTATTGCATGTGTTACATGTCCAGGTAGTCTGTTCTGTGGTGCCAACCTCTGCATTGTACACTGACAGGTGGCGTGCTGTGTCTGCAGGGGATACATCGGTCATGTGGCATTGACTGTTGCTACATTTCTGCACAGCGTGGGTTGACATCCGGCTGTATCCACATTCCTACACAGTACTGGGGGGGGCACACCTGACTGTTGCTATATGTGTACATTGGAGGGGGGGCACACCTGACACTTGTACACTTTTGCTACTACTGTACTGGCATGTCAGGTACTCCATTTCAGTGTGTAGACCTACCTATTGTGCTGGCTAGAGGCATACCAGTGTACTCCAGATCTTAGCTTTAATTACCAATATATTAGTTTCAGATGTCCTAGCCTTCACAACCTACATCCAACTGCCTGGCCTGCTGTAGTCTGTCTGTGTGGGTCTTTGGGGGGGGTCATCCATAGGGCATATTCAGAGGCCATAGTACAGCATTTGTCTGTGTTGGTCTACACCTGTCCAGCTGATTGAGACTTGTGTGGGCTGTATGGACACACATGATGCTCAACCCATTACCCGCAGTGGTTTATGACACCCTGTGTACTACTGGCGACTATGCTGACCCCCATATCTGCTACAGATGTCATGGTGCCACTATGGACATCTACTGTCTGCTGCCTTAACATTCGGCCACCAAATTCCCTTGCATGCTCACATCAATACCATAGCTACAGGTACCAACACATTCTAATACAACTGGCAATTGGTAGGTTGATTGACTTACCTTGAGGGTGTGCCAGACCTGAGGATGGTGCTGGAGGACTGCCTATGTCAGATGTACATTTCGCACTTCCTATACGTGGCTGAGCACAGGTAGTGTCATGTTTGGCATCCTGTTTACTGTCTGTGCAAGTCAGAGAGGGTGACATTCCCTGGGTACCTACTGTATCAGTGCATATGCTATGCATTGCCACTTTGCCAAGGCCAGGTCATACTGGGCACGTCTCCTTCCGCCTACTGTGTCCGGCTCAGGTTGTTCCTCCTCCGAGTCACTCTATGCCTGTACAGGCCGTGGCATTGGTGGGGGGTTGTGTGGCCCTGCCCCATGCTGTTCCTGCTGCAGCTGTTTCCGCAGGATCATATTGCATAGCACATACCATAACAATTTGGGTGCATGTAGCTGGTGAATAATGCAAGGCTCCTTCGGATGTGTCCAGACACTGGAACCGTGACTTGAGCATCCCAAACACATGCTCTATTATATGTCTGGCATGTGCGTGTGCCTTATTATGGCATTGTTGTTCAGGTGTGTGTGCATTTCTGATGGGTGTCATCAGCCACGGCTCCATTGGGTACCCAGCATCCCCCACTAGGTGACCGTAGGGGATGTTCATATTGGCAAAGCTGTGGCACAGCTGTGTCAGATGCCATATATCAGAATCGTCATAGCTTCCAGGGCAACCAGCACACACATTCAGTATAATGACCTGGGCATCACATATGACCTGGCAATTGATGAAGGAGATGCCCCTGCGGTTAATGTAGGCCCTACCCTGCTCACTGGGTGGTGCTTTGATGCATACGTGCATGCAGGCTATAGCACCCACTACCCCAGGGTAGTCTGCCATTTAGTGGAAGAGATGCATATTTCTGGTCAACACCTCACGTGTGTTGAGAAAATGTACATGCTCACTGGCATGTGGTGACATGGCATCCAGAAACTGGTGGAATCGACTGGATGCAGATGCCTGTGAGATCCCCAAGATATCCCCAGTTGTGCTTTGGGAGGTACCTGTGGCTAGTATACCTAGGCCTACATATACCTTGGTGTCCACTGAGATGGGCTCCCCTCGGCCTGTTCGATGTGTCAGGTGTGGCCGGCACAGCTCAACAACCTGCTGTAGGAGGTCTCTGTCCACCCCATAGCGCTCTACTATCTCCAGTTCATGTAGCCCCTGGTAGGCTACCCTGGATCTGTACAGTCTTCTCTGTCTCCTCACTGACGGTTGTTCGGCAGCATTCACATCCTCACCACCTTCAGCCTCCTGCACATGTTGGTCTATGTTGCCTGCTGCAGCCCTACGCATTTTGTAGGATTGTTTGTTAAAATTTCCCTGCATGTATACACTGGTGGTGTAGAGTGTGGAAAAACCAGAGGGGATGGTGCTTGCTCACTTTATCATAGTGTTCTGGGCCGGGCTCGTCTACTGGGCCTGTAATCTGCTGATTCTGATAAATATCACCTGTTTGCCCAGCTTGTTCACCTTGACTACTCTCCTACTGCTGTTGTCCCTCCCAATTGCACTAGGCAGGTATAGACACACCCCTAGCTTAAGCGTGCTAAGCTAGGAGCAATCCCAAGACACAGGGCTCCAATCTACGTACAGTGTGCTTGACACCCCCTCATGCTTTTACCTATATTCGAATCCTGCACCCGGCTGTCTATACACATACACTCTTGGGACCTACATCGCACCCTGGAGATAACTGGGATTCACTATTTTCCACCTCGTTTGCATAGTATTGTCTTCTAATGCATAGTTACATGACCCATACTGAGTCTCCCCAAAAATAACCACTGCTTACTGTCACACAGACCCGCACATAACTGGTTAAAAGCACCTTACTATCACTGTATTCAATGTCCCTTGTTCTTCCCAGCAACAAAACATCCAGCCACTGCACGGCTCAAAACCAGGACCCTGCACACCACAGACGATGTGCTTTACCACTAAACCATTGCAGATATACATACATCTGAGATTATCACGTACAGATCATCCAGCAAAGGCATTTAACAGTATAGGACATGTATTCCGTCATGTAGATTTATGTGTACTAATGTCCACACACACACACACACATATATATATATATATATATATATATATATATATATATATATGTATATACATATACACACACATACGTAGATATAGAATATATATCTCAACAGCGGTCCACGTGACAGCAAAGCATTAGACAAGAATGAAAATGAAACCACATGCACCTCCTGCATTATGTACTGGTGTTAATATCAAGGCAAGTGTGTTTCTGTGCATCACACAGGTTCAGACTGTATTAAGGGTAAGATTAGGGCTGCTGACATTACTTACCAGACCTATTGCCAAATGTATGTGTATGTCTTGCCAACCCAGTCTCTTGGCTAATTGTGACATTAATGGCCACTATATAGGAAAACAACAAAACACGCTCCTCAACACATCCAGTAGCTAGCCACTCACAGACACCAACACATAGGATATGACTGCCAAACACACACACCTGTCATGCCTTGGAATAGAACACCTACCTGTCTATTCTATCACAAGTCTAAAAGCATTATTCCATCCCCAGGCAGACGGACACACACACACAGTTGGCATGGCTAGGATTAGACCACCGACCTAACTACCTTATCACACTGCAGCATTATGTAGTTACAGAATGCACTACAGAGATTACTGGGACACAGCACTCCCAGAGGTGGACTTCTAGGTGGGTGACATCATCAGCATTGGCAAAGACGGTGATAGGGATTGTATGGAGTGTGAGAAATCTAAAAGCATTATTCTGTCCCCAGGCGGATGGAGAAACATACACACACACACACACACACACACACACACACACACACACACACACACAGTTGGCATGGCTGGGATTAGAACACCAACCTAAGTACCTTATCACACTACAGCATTATGCAGTTACAGAAAGCGCTACCAAGATTACTGGGACACATCACTCCCAGAGGTGTACTTCGGCGATAGGGATTGTATGGAGTGTGAGCAGTCTTAAAGCATTATTCTGTCCCCAGGCAGATGGAGACACATACACACACACACACACACACACACACACACACACACACACACACACACACACACACACACACACAGAGTTGGCATGGCTGGGATTAGAACACCGACCTAACTACCTTATCATCTTTGGGGAAAAAACATGTATCCGTGAATTACCATATAGGTGGCAGTACACTAAACACCGAAAGTGTGATAGAGAGAGTTAGGGACACAGGTGGACAGTGGTCTCACCTTCAATAACCACATCACCACAACAGTCAGGAAATCCTTCTATGTAGCACACCTCATCACTAAGGGCTTTTCATCCAGAAAAAAATAGATCATTGTCCCACTGTACTCATCCCTCATTAGACCCATTATAGAATACAATGCCCCATTTGGTATGTACCTCTCAAGACAACTGCAACAACTGGAAAGGCCGCAAAAATACCTCGCTAAAAGAATCACATGCCTAAAGCAGATGCCCTATGCTGACCGCCTTAAAAAACTCCAGCTATACTCTATCGCATATCGTCTACTCAGAGGCGATCTCTGCTTAACATACAAGGCCATGTCAAACCCTGAGGTGTTAGACATGCTACACTTAAAGAAATCCCAATCTCTCAGAGCCACATGCTCCAGGGATCTAACCCTTGTCATCACAATAAAGAAAACATGCTGGAGGGATAGTTTCCTGACCCAGAGACTCCCCAGACTCTGGAATAGATTGCCCATACATGTCAAGCAGAGTGCCTCTTTGGCCCTCTTCAAGAGGAACCTTGATGATTGGATGGGAGAAAGGAAATTCACCCCAGGGATCACATCAGTCACCCTGCTAGACAGGGGTCCAGGGAAGTAAATAGTGTAGGAAGAAGTAGCCAGAGAATTGTTATGGCTAGGCTTGTATAGGCCCTAGGGCTGACAGCCTAGTACCAACCTATGAACCTATGAATCATACTACAGCATTACGCAGTTACAGAACGCACTACTGAGATTACTGGGACACAGCACTCCCAGAGGTGTACTTGTAGGTGGGTGACATCATCAGCACTGGCAAAGATGGCAGTAGGGATTGTATGGAGTGTGAGCAGTCTAAAAGCATTATTCTGTCCCCAGGCACACACACACACACACACACACACACACACACACACACACACACACACACACACACACACACACACACACACACTTAGAGCACCAACCTAACTACCTTATCGCACTACAGCATTACGCAGTTACAGAACGCGCTACCAAGATTACTGAGACACATCAATCCTAGAGGTGTACTTCTAGGTGGGTGACATCATCAGCAATGACAAAGTCGGCAATTGGGATTGTATGGAGTGTGAGCAGTCTAAAAGCATTATTCTGTCCCCAGGAAGACAGAGACAAACACACGTTAGTGGTGGGATCAGGACAACTGGCTATCTACAGACCACTATTACAATACTACATAGATACGAGCTGTGCCACAGATGCTACACCTTTCAATACTGTCAATATGACCTTCTAGGAATGCAGACATTGACAGGAATGCTGGCGGTTACAATGTACAAATCTATGTGTTCAATGTAGGAATCCATCCTGAAGTGGGGTATGACCATCTGTTGACTGGACGACTACTATTGCTATACAGGATTACAATGGCCATGCCCATACACATAGAGGCACATAACTGACACAAGGTGTCACTGGGCATGCTCACACACTTAGTAGCACACGGCCGTTTGGAATGCACTGTGTGTCCATCTACACAACATTATACTGGGCATGCTCACACACTTAGTAGCACAGGGCTGTTTTGTATGCACTCATATTCTAAATGCAGAAGGGCACAGTGGCCATGCTATTACAGTTAGACGTGAACAACAGATTGTAATGGACTCCGGTGTCGATAGTTGTCATTGTTTAGGAATGCTGCACTACATATATCTGACACCGGTCTTCTACACAACATCTGCTGCTGTCCATCACCTTAGATGTACAAATCTAAACCTGGCACACTACTACCACCCATGGTGATGTCCTGCTGGAGTGGCTACTTCGCCCATATAGTCCATTCATAGTCGAATGTCCTGAGGCCAAGTTAACACCCTGACACCTAGAGGACAACTGCATTGCATGTGTATGCTAAATAATGCTAGATGTGTAGCGTTCATAATCACAGCTGCCCAATATAGATCCAACAATGGGGAATACTGACATCTGTGCATTGAAGAACACCTGGCTGAAGGCTCAGTTGTGCACAATAGCACTACCACCGTATACCTCGGATACAGACATGTGGGCCATAACACAGGTACGGACAGCTCCAGGTGGTGGTATCCCCACGTACATGAAGGCCACTCATGTACTGACCAGATGTGTCAGGTGAAGATCACAGTGTCAAACGCCACATTCTAGGATGTAGCCCTCAGACATCAACATGTCCTTGGACCAGCAACACACATCCATACATGTGGTAGGACATATAATAGTACAACACCATGTGACCCATGACCAGTGGACTGTACCTAGCTCTACATCAACTTTGCAAACTACCCATGTACTGACACAGTTGCATCATGTGTTATGCAATGCAATGCTACCACTGTCTGTAACCAGGTCAGCTATACACATAACAGGGGCCCTGGGTTATATACAGCAGTAACAGATGACTGTTGCTGTACACCAGTAAACACCCTCATGTTTAGATATGACATACATGTACCTGCCATGGATATGTACAAGCCACACATGCACACACAACTCATATGTATATAGCATAGCTGTTGCTGTCCTTCATGCAGACAGGTGGCTACAGCAATTACATACATACACATGGAAGGTAGGTCCATGGCTGTTGAATGCTAACAGTACATAAGGTGTGATATCAATGTTGACTGAGTTAACATTCCCTCTGTACTGGTTACCCATGACAACTATCATATCATACAATAGTCCATGTGTCATGTATGTCATCACACATGTCCACTAATTGCAATGCCTACAAACATGGCAAAATGACAGAAATGTAGGACCTACACACATGTACATGTAGTGGTGAGCGTTCAGTTACCATGTGTGTGCAGTAGCTGATGTTTGCTGGTGACGTGTGTCTTATTACAACATGCAGTTGCAATGCAGCCCCATCATTGCCAACTATATATGGTGATATACTGACAGTATGGTAAGCTGTACATCAGGTATGGACGGATGTGTGGACATAACTAAGTGGTGGGCCATCTTTGCAGATGGATGTTTGCTGAGGACAGCTCACAGGTGTGTAACAAGCAGTCCTACAATAACATGTGCAAACACTAAGCTATAGTTCTGTTAATTGAAGGGGAAGACATGCAACCTAAACAGCAGGGAGGGTGTCACTGACTGTAAATCACTTGACACCTATAACACTTAAGACCTCCCGTGTGCATATATCAGCACAATTACCAAAGGTAGCGTCGGTACACATTGTAATGTGGGAAATACTGCTGCATGTCTGGCATACGTATCATAAGATAGCAGGTGTTTGATTCACAGTACTGCCATATGTGTTTGCTTGTGTGTCCATATATGCCACGTATGGTGGGGAATACATCCCAATTGTTACTCACTCTCCTGTACACTGTTGTAGAGATCTGTACATACTGCATTGTAGAAAGCAAGACATAGGCAGGGGTGGGGTGTGTATCACACACATGTTAGCTATCTGTGTATGTGCATGATATAGGTGCATGCAATTGTGGACTCCACAGTGTGTGTGTATGTATGTATGGCTGTCTGGTCCATGGAGTGAGGATGTATGTTACCATAATGAAAAGATAGGACCCCTAACCCCTCCAGGTGATGCGATTTACTACCCTGTTGATGCCATCGATCTTAGGCATTACTGACTACCTGTACATGTGTATTGTCTGTGTCACGTCATGTAGGTGCACAGTACTGTAATGGTGATTACCACATAGGCAGGGGTCCTCACCTCAACACTATCAAGTGTGTGTGTGTTACAGTGTCATTGACCCCTTGTGAGTGTGGGCGTGTTACTGTGTGTCTGAATACATGTGTGCGAATACCTGTGTGTGTGTGTGTGTGTGTGTGTGTGTGTGTGTGTGTGTGTGTGTGTGTGTGTGTGTAGTTTTGTGTTCGCATCCTGTAATGTGAATGTGTATTACTGCTACACAGTGAGACCTCAAGCTATCAACTGGCCTCTACCTTTGTCATCAGCTAGACTGCTATGTAGACTCCCTGCCCCATGTAACTGTACCTGTGATGTCACCCGGTATGGATGTCACATCTCTAGCCACTGCATCTTAGTACAGAGCACTCATGCTCCTGGATCAGTAGATGTGTAGACATCTTTGGAATGTCAGCCTTTCTAAGAGTGAGGTTGAAGCTACGAATAGCATGCTGGTACTGCCATACATACCTGTGAGTAGTCCACATTTACACATGGTAAACTAACTGCAAACACTGACACTCAATGGCACATGCAATTAGACCTGAAGGAGGGAAGCAGGACATCATGACCAACATGCTGTTACTGTTGTTACCAAGACACATACTGTGAACAGAAAACAATGCATTCTAAACCTGTACTACATGGTATGTCTGTTGCGTGTCAACAGTACACAACAATTGTAATCTACACTTATCTCCCTATTCTGTTCACCCTGTGCATCAGAACATATGAGCATGTCCCTGTACCGATGGTGTGGATGACAGGGATGTAGCACAGGCATCATCTTATGCACAGGGTGATAATGTTTGCCGGGGGCCTAGGCTGCACCAGTGGATGACAGCATGTGTGTGGGTTAGGGCCTGTGATCTAATTGGCCATGTGTGGTTGTTATGCATGTGTGTGTTGCGGTGCCCTACAGATGTTTCTGGTGTGTGCGTGTATGTGTGCACACAGTTCTGCCATGTGTCTGGCCTACACAGGGGTAATATTGACAGCTCCAGACTGTACAGACCAGGTTTTACAGCTCACAGTGTCCGGCTATGGCCATGTGACAAGTGCCTACCAGGGGGTTGCACGGGCACTACCAGGCAGAGATTCAGATTGGGTACTGTCCGATGACACATGAACACTGGAACCGTGTCCCTGTTGGGACCGTCCAGGGCCACGTGCACATGGCCTGCTGTGTCATGGTGTGGATAGCACAGCACCAGATGCACTGCTGCTGCTACCACCACTATGGGAGCGGGCATGTGAGGTAGCTCGTACGCATATACCTGACACAGGTGATGTAGCAGACCTATGTCCACTTGCCCGACACCTCACTCCTACCAGATGTTCCAACACAGACAGCTCACGCTCATGGATTGTCATGCCACGGTCAAGGACCCCAACCATGTCACCCAACCGTCTATCCAAAGCATCAGCAATCTGCTGTTAAGCATTTACCATTCTTTGGATGCTGTTGTTTAAAGAATGGACAGCAGCCCTCTGTAGCCTCTGATCTTCTCTGTTGCACTGTTCAGCACTTGCCTGTACCTCCATTACAGCCTGAAACATGCGTCTGGTGACACCAGCTTCGGTGCTCTGTCATGCAGGAGCATGTTGGCCAGAGGTCCTCCTATGAGCAGCACTGGCCACTTGCCTGTTTGTGGCACCATCAGTAGTTTGGCTGACACCATGGTGTGCAGGCACTCCTTCCATAGCCCCCACACTTTCTTGTTCCAAGCTACGATGTGCCAAGTGTCCTTCCTCTATGGCCACTGGTGATGGGGTATGTGCAGGTATGAGATCTGTGTGCGGGGATGAGGTGGATATAGATGGAATGGCAACCAATGGCAGAGTTTCAGCCCCTGACATCTCTGCCTGTGACCCAGTCATACGTTCATCATCACAGCTAGAGTTTGTGGGGACACTAACATCTGATGTACCACAGGAGGGCAATGCACCTACATCACCTGTGATGGCAGACAAGAACTGTACATTACAATCTATACTATAGACACACACACATGCATGTGATATGACAGAAGACATGCAACATGTGATACGGCAGACGGCATGCAGTGCAGACAATAATAGTGGTAGTTATCATACATACCTAGGTTGCACACAGCATGCATGTATGATAGCAGACGGCATGCAAATTACATAATCATAGTAGTGGTTAGCATACACCCCTGTGTTACACCATGTTGACCAGCACAGGTTAACAGTACACCTGTCTGATGTGTGGCATATGACCTTGATAACCGCATGTAGTATGACATGTGATCTGCTCACGTGTGCAATGACATGCATACATGTTTAACACAATGGTGTCCTGTCGAATATACAGTGGGGCAATGGTGTACCAATTCAGTGTTGTCTGGCCACCCTACAGATATACTGCAATTTAGCTGATGTGCATGGCCATTGCAGGGAATCATGAGGAGTCTCTAGTGCTATACAGTGTGAGTTACAGATAGGGTTCATAGCCATGACTGTGTTCAGCTACGATACATATATACTGTGGAATGTGACCCACGTCACTGAGGTGTATACACACTAAACCATGATATGGAAGTTGTGACACTGGTCACTGATGGGTACACAGATGACACCCATGCACATCTGCGACCATATTGCTGCAGCCTGGCAACTATGGGCAGACATGGCAAACATGTTGGTACACCATGTCCCACATGACATCTGTGTACCACACACACGCGAGGAGCTAGTATGGCATTTATGTCCATCACCAGCAACGGGAATGTACTGTATCTGTGGCCTGATGTGGATACTGTACAGGTAACTGCTGTCATGTTGCAACACCCTCAAGATGTTCAACACATCCTATGTGGTGGATTGATGTTACCCCTACACAAGATGTGCACAGGCCTGTAGGATGGCTAGCATTCTACATCTACATTGTGACCATTATACAAAGGCCATGGCCAAACCATGTGTAGCCATTGTATGACAGGGTGTACACACAAGCACAACACTTCTAGTGTGTGTGTTGCTCCATGTCTCTGGCCATCCTCCATGGCCATGTGTGTGCATGTGTTGTCCAAATTATAGTGATGGGCATCTATTTCACATGTCTGTGTTGTCCCATATGACATATATGTTCCACTGACAGCAGGGTTATGCAGATAATGGGTGGTATGTGGGATATGTTTTCATGTTAAGTAGGCAGTGTAGCAGCCAGGCCAATAGATGTCATGGACATGTCAAAATAGCACATCACATTGTGTGACATTCATAGCAGGGCTATGATCCACACCGGTGAAACCTGTGTGCTGGCCATACTCCAGCCCACTGTGTAGTACTGTTTGTATTCACCACATGTGTAGATCAGATTTGCTGTATGTTCCTAAAGTGAACAGCATCTCCACCATTGTATGCACAGCTGTCAACACATCTGGCAATAATGTTTGTGAGGATTCATGTCAGTGAGATGATTCACATAGTTTGCAAGTGTGGCACATGGATAATCATTGTGATGCATTGCAAGTATGACCTGTATATTGTGACAGGACCATACATTATGTGTACATGTTGTGAATGGCCACATGGCAGATAGATAGATAGATTTGTGCAATACAGTTCCTGATAAATAATAACACTCTCACCTGCAATGGGCTGCTGTCACCATGGAACACCAGAGGTATCTAAATAGGAGTAACACAGCAGTATGAGCATAATCCACCCCTGTATAAAGGGTACAGGGAGAAATGTGCATAACACATACACCAGTACATTAGACTATACTATGGTGTATGCACATGTGTGCAAACACAGAGTAGCATACTATAGTATGCGGCATGTGTGTATACATGCCTTGCATATGATGTTACATTACATATTGTACAGTGACACATGGAAATATATTGAATATAGTTGTTATAGGTGCAGTACTGACTTATCAGGCAACTCCAGGCTCAGTGGTTGAGAGACACCCACCTTCACAACATCGGCTAAGGCTTGTGGATGTGGTTCTGCAGGTGTCCCCAGGTTGGCCAGTAGCTCCTCGGTACGTGTGAGTGGAGGCTGGGTTGGTAGTCCATCACCTGTTGCAACCTGTTCCTTGGCGATTGCATTCGCACACTGTTTCTCCCATCTAATGAGGTCTGTACAGTGTCTGCACACCTGCTGGTATGTGCAGTTGTGGCCACCCACATCATTAACCCTCTTGTGAAGTTCCATCCCCAGGGCATCCTGCTGCTGTGCATCCTGTGGCACATGGCTGAACAGGATGTCGTGATTACTGAGTAGGTATGGGATGAGGGCCTCATCTTCCAAGCGTGTAAAAGGGGGAAGCTTTGCATGCCGCATACCTGGAAGACATAATGATGGAGACAGGTCACAATACCTCAGAGACATACAGAGCTACAGCTGAACATGCATGTGTATTGCATTACTTCAGTTAAAATAGTTGTATTTGCAAACCTATATGACACTGACGTGTTTGTGTCACACACATGTGCCGCTCAATGTTGAGTGGATATTATCACCATATATATGTGTGTGTGTGTGTCACCTGATTATATTGCTCATATTCCATGTGGTTGCTGTCTTGATGTGGGCATGTCTGTTTGCCTGTACTGGTGTTCCTACCTATCAGCACATGGCTAGATGTGTCCACTTTAATGCAGTCAACCTTGATGCAGTGTATATGTCACATATAAGAACTTACACTGCCTTAACAGACATGACCTCTGACCCTGCAGAAATGCTCACAAAAGGTTTTACATGCATGTGTTCTGCCATATACATATACACGGCACTGTACAGTGATTCAACATCCTGCCATGTATCATCTGTGTTGCATATGTGATACACATGGGACACTGGCTAGCCAGATGGTATTTGCAGAGATGGATATCAACTATGGCATGTACAGTCAAAGTCAACTAGTGGGCTATATACCATGGGCCATGTATGCATCTAGGATGAAAGGTTACCTGGCAGTAGCCAACATGCAGGTCTGTGGGGCCAGGTGGAGCAGTGCCACATTACTGATCCACAGGGTTAATGATACATATACCATGCGGTCATCACACCATGTCTTAGAGGGGAGTGATGTGCAGCTTTGTCAGACAGGAATACATAGTATGGCAGGACTATGTCAAGTGTATGGGACAAGGATCTGTCCAGCATGTGGTAGGTGGATGTCCATGAAGTATGTGTTCGAGATCAGGATGAGTACGTGTCCAACATCACTGGGTTGGACATGGATTTATTCAGGGTATGCATCATGCTACATAGTGTAGATGGGGAATGGGAAGGCTGGTGTAGGCCATCTGCACATGGCCAATACCCCTTAAAGAAAATATGTGATTTGATATGGGTCACTTGAGTGGTCTGTATTACTGGACAATGATCTCTATATTCATGAATGGCACCCTATTATTATTAGGGTTGCCACATATGACTCCCTGACAGGTGTGGTGACGTAGCTATCACAGGAAAGACAACTGCCAAGCTGCATCCCTCACACACGTGTCCATTATGATGACCACTGCCTAGGTGGTAGTTCATGGGTACAGGGTTATTGACATAGGGGTGACGATGCGAGTCATCTATTGCTCCTAGGTCATAGTCATTCACATATTTCAATAGGCAGATGTCTTCTGTTTGTCTGTGAGGTATGGACTATAATGAAGGGGCATAGAATTCATTAACCTTGACATACTGTAGCTGCCACTGGTGTGATGATCACTTATTATTCAGACACTTTCTGTAGTGTTGTTTATGCCAGAAGTCCTGTTGCTAAACACTCCTGTGACATAGGAATGTACATCTAGTATACCGAGTGTAGGTTGTACAGAGTATGGGTGATGATGTCCTATGACCTGGCAATGATATGCAGTGTGACATCAACCATACTGTCATCTACATCTGTACTGCTGACATCACTTAAGTGATCAAGATTCATGGCCTTCCAGACCAGACTCAGCAGGGTAGTAGTGCAGTACTTCCCATTATCAGTGGTGTCTCACCCTTTGTTGGGTTGTGATACCTGTTGGTGTGCACCATTCAGTGTGTACACAACCTGACATGGAGCTATGTTTTACATGATGTGTACGTGGAGAGCACTTGTTTTGCCATATGTGTATGATACAACCTGTGATGTGGGCAGGTCCCATGCAGACTGAGTGTAGCTTGTGCCTGCATAGTTGTGGGTACAAGGGCCCTGTGGTGTACATGGATATATGCTTGTGTACCTGTTGGAGGGAGGGGGCCATGTTTTTATATTATCCAAGACCCTATCTGGATTGCTTATTCATGCTAAGCACTTGTTCAGGACTTGTAAAGAGTACATAAGCTAATGATTACTATAGCACTCAATCTTCCACTTCACCTACAGGTAAGGGTGAACAGGTTTTGTACATATTTTTTATCACTTGCGTAGATTAATGTAGCTGTTGTACTCACTTTCTTCACTTATCGAGGTGAATGTAGTTCTATATTCAGGCATGTCCAAGAGTCAACTGCCAGTGTTCTCACCTGTCTATCTGATGAATCTGGAAATCTTGAGGCAATGTGCACATTGCCTCATGTACACAGACAAGCCTCTCCACCTACCACCCATCACTACAACCTGTGAGAGATGCACTCATCTAGCCAAACTGGAGGTAAAGGTCTCTCCAACCAAGCCTGAGGCTGACTGTCATGTGGAGAAGGTACACATTCACACAACACCACACTCATCACATAAGCCTCACTGTATCTATCCCACCATTAACTGGGAAAACTACTCATGTACCAACACATTAGCTCAACAGTTTCTGGAATTCATAAACACCAATGCCCTGACTCAACATATCCACACACCCACCAGGGGCAACAATATCCTAGACCTAGTCATTACCAACATGAGTGACTGGTGCTCCACACGTGAAGCCAACTCCTCATTGGTCTGATCAGACCATGTGCTGAACACCATTGATATCCACATCTCACACCTACCCCCCATTAAGCAAACCACAGTATAATATGTCTACAAGGCCAACTACATGCTTCTTAAGGCAGACATGGTGGACGTCATGACACCCATGCAGATGGACAGTACTGTTACAACTGCTGACTCCTACACAAATGCACTCTATAAGCATTTACATGAGTGCATGGCTTGTGCTACCCCAAACAGACCCAGGACGCTATACTCATTTAACTAAACCAATCTGGTGGTCCCCTGTCATAAACATATTGTACTACAGGAGGAGGACACTGTTGCAAACAAGAGTACAATACCATGCGTGGAGGAGATCCCTGGACAGCCTCAGTAAGAAGGTGAGATCCCTTATACGAACCTCCAAAGCTAGCTATGAAAACTTTAATGCAACTAATACCAACAACAACCACAGAGCCTCAATGTCAACAACCAGATCTGCTCTGAGTTACAACACAAAGGCATGAACTTTACAGAAACAATGAATATTGGCAACATCCTGGCAGATCCCTCTCAAAGCTGCACACTCTGAAGGCAATATCACAGCATCCATGGGACTGGACAACATCCCATGCTATGTTTTATATGAACTTCAGATCGTACTGTCTCCTCACCTACACACCATGTTCAATAATAGCCTCACATCTGGCATAGTGCCCCCTGAATGGCACACAGAAACAGTTATCCCACTCCACAAAGGTGGTGCCACAATGGACCATGGGACCTATTTCTCTATAGGCCTGACTAGCTTGGTCTGCAAGGCTATAGTGCAAACAAACCCTATCACATCAGCAGCTGTTCCATTGCATAACAGCCACTATTTTACTTAGGGCCATGTTAGTGTGTCTCTGACAAGGTATGTTAAGGCTTCTGCAGATGTACAGTATGTGAATGATTTGTGATGTTATTACAGTTTGTATTGTAATATGTTTGGGTGTGGGGGTGATGGTGGGTGTGCTTAGCAAATGCAGGTGTGTAGGAACTGCTTTTATACATAATCGCTATGTGCATGAGGGTTCCTTCCCTATTTGAACACCTATCCTTTTGTGGACTAATACAACGGTATTTGCAGGCTGATTCATTAAGGCACTGTTATGTGGTTGCTGTATAGCATGCAGGTGATATTAGTCCTTTAATCCCATCATAATACATCTGAATGTAATAACGTGTTGCTACATGATAGCTGTGTATTTCTGTCACAGGTATTTGCAGTTATCATAGTTGTGCTGGTGACTGACCCTCTTTGGCTAGGGTTGCCACCTTTTCATATGTCCCTAGTGGGTCCTTTTTGGGACACGCATCTGATTTTACAGGCCAACACAATCCCATGGTCAGTACAAGGGATAGAACTTTCCTTTCTTGCCCAATTATAAGCTTATTCTTGTAGCAGTTTAGTAGCATATCCTGTTTCCTGTACCATGTAGGTACTTTAGATACAGAAATAACTATTGTATGCAACTATTACAGTACATATGGTACATAATTATGTCCTGCAATCCCAGGATATTTGCCACTTTTAATATATTTGGTCAGGACACAACCGCCCAAAGAGGGAGTGTCCCTCGCAAAGTGGAACAGGTGGTAACACTATCATTGGCTCATGTCCATAGCACATATTTGTAATGGTGTATAGGCATATACTCTTCATATCCTTTGTTCATAAAGGTTGGTAGTGGCAGAATGTGTGATTGCTATGGTCTATGTTATACACATACGTGAACACTTCAACCGCTGTATACAGGAGACATATGGAATTCAGAAACCACAGTGTTCCAACATACACAGTCCTGGAAACAGACTCCCATACCTCACATTACAAACATCAACAGTAACTCGTGAAGGTAATAAGAACGTGGAACACACACATGCACACACAGACACACTGCTACCCAACACATCCAAACAAACCATTCTACACTATGTATGAGCAGGTGGCCAAGCCCCCCTACACACCCTATGTAAGTGTCTGCGCCCCACACACCACCCGCTACTTTAATATTCTACACCCTAGGTCGCGCAAACAGACGCACAAAGCTAACCCACAACCACACATTACAGTCCCCCAACAACACACACCACACACAGAACACACACTTACACACACTACAGCCCTAAGAAACACACGTACACACAATAACCTACCCAAACCGCAACACCAGAAGCACTGACTAACTGTCCATTAACATCGTGAGAGTACACCTCGCGCATCTGGTGTTTCGGTACTGTGTTCTTTTGGACCTTAAGCCTCAGGATTACATGCGTTGGTATGTAAAGCAGGCGGTATGTGGTAGGTATCCCATTTATATATACCTCCATGGTTATGTAGATGTTGTTAACCTGTCTATATATATGTATATATATATATATATATATATATATATATATATATATATATATATATATGTATATCCCCATATATCGATATCTCTCTCTCTCTGTCTCCCTCTCTCTCTTTCTATATGATTGTAGATATATATATATATATATATATATATATATATATATATATATATATATATATATATAACATACACCTTTCATTGTGTCCATGCCGGTTTGTCCTATTTCAACACATTCCTACCTTTTGTGTTTTATCCTGTCAGTATACATGACTGCCATTGGTACATCTCCGGTAGCTTAGTGGTATGTTATTGAGATGAATGTGTACATGGTTGTGTGTTCTAATCCTGGCAGTGATATCTTACCTCTCAGAGCAGGCACTAGTAGTGCAAGGGTGATGAATGCACATTTCAGCGGTTGTGTGTTCCACATGTTTATTATTCTGTGGAGAACTACCTATATATGCAAGCTGTGTTTAAGATATACTATGTAACATGTACAAATCTGTGAAGATTCCTGTCAGGGATGCTCCCCATTATTTGGAAACACATCCCTGATTACATTATACAAAGCCCCTCACTAACCCTCTGAGGAATCCTTGCAGAGTGGGTGGTGAGCAGTAGCTACACCCCAGGGATCCCACAAGTGGCTCTGCTCTACAGAGGGACAGTTAGTTGATCGAAAGGGTGGTGACAGCAGACACGTTTTGCCTATGCTTATGAGTGGCCTCAGTAGTTGGGCATGTACCTACCTATGTATCTATGAACCTGTACATACAGTATTGACACATGCTGATAACTTAATATACTGTTCAGGTATTGACTTACCTTGTGCCAATGGCGGTTGTGTGTACAATAGTTGAGGGCTATCTATGTAGGATGCCCACAGTAGACCACCTATACATGACAGTTTACAGGTGGTCATGTGTGTGTGCCATCCATGTTTGCTGTGTGTGCAGATGGAAAAGGGTGTCAGTCTTTGAGTGCCTACACTGTCAGTGTGTGTGCTATACGTTCCCTCTTTGCCAAGGCATGGCCATACTGGGCACGGCTCCATCTGTCTACTGGAGCTAGCACAGGGTGTTCGTGGTCTGAGCCCCCCTGTGCCTGTGGGTCCCTTGGCAATGGTGGTGGGCTGTGAGGGCCTTCACCATTATGTCCCTGCTGCAACTGTTTCCGCAGGATCATATTGTGTAGCATGGCACATACTATGAAGATGTAGGCACACGTTCCTGGAGAGTACTGCAAGGCTCCACCAGATATGTCCAAGCAACGGAACCATGATTTTAGCATCCCAAACATGCGGTCTGTGATGATTCTGGTTTCTGCCTCATTATGGCATTCTTGCGTGGCTGTGTGTGCATTTCTGATGGGTGTCATCATCCACGGTTCCAGTGCATAGCCAGCATCCCCCACCAAGTGGCCATATTGGATGTCCCCCTTGGCAAACACCTGATACAGCTGTGAGGCATGCCAGATGTGGGAATCATGATAGCTTCCAGGACTGCCGGCACACACATCCATGATAATGCCCTGGGCATTGCACACAACCTGGCAGTTGATGGAGGGGAATCCCTTGTGGTTTATGTAGTGCCTACCCTGCTTACCGGGTGGTGACTTGATGTGTATGTGCGTGCAGTCTATTGCACCCAGTACCTCCGGATAATCTGCCACACGGTGGAAGAGACGCATATTGCTGGCCAACTCCTCCTGCATTCCGTGAAAGTCTATGTGCTCATTGGCATGTGGTAACATGGCATCCAGGAACTGTTGGAGTACCCTGGATGCTGATGCCTGTGAGATTCCCATGATATCCCCAGTTGGCCTTTGGAAGGTACCTGTGGCTAGTATTCTCAAGCTTACACATACCTTCGTGTCCACTGGGATGGTTCCCCTCTGTTACTTCTGGCTCTGAGGCATGGCCAGCACAGCTCAAAAAGTTGCTGTATGATGTCCCTGTCCACCCTGTAATGCTCTACTATCTCCAGATCATGTAGCCTCTTGTAGATTACCCTGGGTCTGAACACTCATTTCCTCCTCCAGTGCCTGAGATGGTTGTCAGCATCATCCTCCACACCACCGTCAATCTCCAACACATACTGGTGAATCAAAGCTATGGCAGCCCCTAACATATACATATTAAAAGTTCCCCATCTGTTTACACCAATGGTGTAGAGTGTCTGGGAATATACAAGTGTATGTGTGTGTGGGGCTTTCACAACTTATACTATTGTGCAATGTATGATGCTGGTGTAATTGGGTGTGTTTGTGCTATTCCAGCTGCAGGGTATCTTAATTATTGGTTTTACAGCAGGTGCTGCTATTGTGGGGCCTTTGGTGTTGACTTACGCTTGTCTACCATGATTCATCTATTGCCCTTTACTTCTATTTTCAACCCGATTCACCTCCCATTGTCAGGCATGCATCCAGCTGCCACCTTTCTTGTTTTTTGCTTCCACAACCCAGGATTGTGTTGGGAAATGTGTTATGTAGCTGATCTACAGCAAGTTTGCTTTGTTCTGCTGTGACAGTTCTCTTTTCTTTGCTTTACGGCACCTTCCCTTTCCTGTTCTGCAGGTAGCTGCTAGCAGCCTTGTTAGCTGTTGTCTATGGCCCACTGTAAGCTTCTAGATGTTAATTACTCATTTGTACTCCAATTACCATTTTGCAGCATTTCCTTATTGTCTTTCTGTAACCTTCTTGTTTCACCTAAGTTGTGCGCCTGGTTTCCGGCTTTGGAGCACGTTTTCATCCATGTTCACATGCACTTTTGGTTACCTTGTGTGCTCTCAGTTAAGCATAGCTATGGCTAGGTACACACCCCTATCCTGTGGCTTTGCTTAGCAAAAGGCAACCCGGATTACCAATGCTCTAATGTGCTTACAGCTAAAGTGGCGCACACCTTTCATGATGTCATGTTTACCTCCATGCCACTCCTCAGTGTTGTACCGCTGTGCCGTGTGGTACATCCTTACGCTGGAGGTGGGACGTTTGCGATTCAGTATTACTTGACTCATTTGCATAGCATTGACTTCTAATTCCTAGTTACTGCACGGAACACTGTCACAGACCCTTAGCAACTCTTGTGCCTTGGTTGTGGTGTAGCATGCATACCATTGACTATTATTGCAAAATCATGATTTGTGTTACATTGCAGTTTTATGACATCTAAATATATTTTCCTTGTGTTCCCATTTGCACACCCATGCACTGCAGTTGTACTTTGCGTTAGTGTGGCCATGTCATTAAATATTATTTTTTATGTGTTGTGCGTGTTTTTTTATGCCATTGGCTGTATATTTAGCCATTGGCATATGTTAACATTGTAATACATAAGTTTGGTCCGTTTTCATGGCTCCGATGTTCTGTTTGAAAAAATGTAAACCTTTTTTCGGTTTACATTTCTGCATGCTTACGCTATACCTGCACCACTTCATGAATCGCTATATACCTTAATTTGCATGCTACACTGCTGTACATGGGGTAATTAGCATACATGCACTGGGAGCTGCGCAGCTCTGGCATACGCTGTTAGTGCATGTGGAAACAGTTCTTACCTGAATCGCTTAACGGCCATATTTGGCGCTAGATCACCGACACTACTCCGGTCGGTGCATGGCGCAAGCTTCATGAATCCCAGGGATGATCAAACTCATATACAAATACTCTGTGTCCCACACCTGTTAGAAATATCACAAAAATTCAGAATTTCAAAAAAGAGCTAAAATACTAGTAGAGCCTTGTTCATATACCAGAGTATGCAGGGGAAGACTGAGAGAGGGACACTCAGTTTTTACTTGGAAGGATCTGTAGGATATAAAATCTTGGATTCACATTGTGGCTTGGGAACTGATTCCAATGTCAGAGAGGTGAGTAAGCAGGATGGAGTGGTTGAACATGTCAAAGTCCCAAATTAAATTAATGAAGACTGTGATTACACAATGTGGTCATTTAGAGTCTTTAGAGCAGCCAGAGTAATTCCTCTAGGACAGAAGCCATGCTTTGTTAAGTGAATAAGTGATATTTCTGGAGGTAAGTGATGGCCTGCTCACTAACAGGTTTTTGGAGATGTATGGGCAGCATTGAGAATAATCAGAAAGGACTGATGCTCATTTGTTTTGGAATTGTTGGCACTGGTTTAGGCAAATTTCTAAATGGGGAGCTTTATGCTTGTTGTTAGACAAAGGTTAGATATGTGGGCTGAAGGAGTAAGAATTTTCTGCCTTGGTATAAGATCTAGTATGGACAGTGACTGTCTAAGCTACTAGGAGAGTCAAGCTGTATTTACTCCACTAATAGGACAGGTGGCTCAGTTGATATTTTGCTGAAGTAAAATGATAGAATATATTCTGGGTGGGGCAAGGGGGCTTAGCTGAGTGTGGGGTTTGATGGGGTGTTTTGACAGAGTTAATGGTAGAATGGTGAATTCATTCAGAATGTCTGCTGGAGAGAAAGTGGTGGGTTAGCATGGTATGCTACCCTGGGTACAGATTTCCTTTGTGTAACCCACATGTTATATGTTGTTCCTTTTTGTCAGAAGGTTTTGGATAAGCATATGATATGCTCATGTCTTTCTGCCTTTAAGTTGCTGGTGTATTGATATTCAATTGTATGATTTAATGTTTCTAGTTATTACTGATCAGTCTTATTGCCACTTTGCCAGACTTCATTGCAAAGCTGCATCAATGTTTAAGCTCTTTAGATAGCTAGTCTGCTTTATTTTTAAGCACCTGGTAATTAAGAAAAGTGTGTTTTGAAAGGAGACAACAAGTACTGTGTGTTGTATACTGGTTGCGCTTACATCTGTAAGGTTAAGTATGGGAGACTAGTCTATAGTTGGTTGGTGACAGAGTTTTAAGAAGTTTTCTGAAGGTTTTGGTCTAAATTATATCAGCTTTGGGTAGTATTTTACTTTGAAGTCTTGAATTTGGAAAGCTAATGATCAGTGCTCACTAAAGGTAGCGGGTGGGTGATACATGGAAGTGATGTTAGCTGGGTGTACGGTGATTTTGAAGTAATTTTTTATAGTGATTAGTTTTAATGTTGGGGCTGGGAGGGTCATGTACTACCTGTAACAAATTTGGTTTAGCTATGAATTCAGATATAACCTAGAAGATGAAACCCAGTCAGTTTAAGTTAAAGTTCCTAAATATAATGGTGTGTTTCTTTCGTGGTATGTAAATTATAATGTTTTGTATTTTAGTTTGGAATTCAACTAAGGAGGAGTGTGCTTGGCGGTGTGTATAGTTAGGTATCAGCTCTTACTGGACTTAGATGGCAGCTTGACTGGCAGCCACTTAGGTTCATGGTTTGAGCTACTATTTACCTGGGTCAGTATAGAGACTTTAAGGTTAAATTTGTATAGGAGCACTACCTTTACACATGTCATATTACTTGGGTGGGCTTCAAATATGTATTTGCACCTAGGAAAGAAGTGATGAACATTAAGGTGGTTAATTTTTGCCAGGACTTTTTTAATTGCAACTATGTGTGGTGCATGAGTGGTGAGAAAAGTTTGGTCAAACTTATTTCTAATACTCTTGACTCTGAGTGGATGTCTATAACAGTGTTGTTGTTTTGGTGCTGCAGATGATTGTTTGAAGATTGACTGGATTAGACATTGCATATTGTTGGTGAGCAGGTGGAGATATTGAAGCAAACTACTGGGAATGTTATAGGAATAAATATTTTGAATACAGTTGTTTTGCTGAAGTTGTGGTTATTAGGGAAGGAATCAGATGGGCTATTTAGTACAGAGTTAAGCCGAGGTATAGGGTTCATCAGTATTGGCTAGTTCTTTTACACCTGAACTGGAGATAAGTAAGTAGATTTAAAAGTGTGTTTCTGTGAATGAATGAATGAATGAATGAATGAATGAATGAATGAATGAATGAGACATGCAGTATTTCTGGCATCTGGGATGGAAATAGAAAGAGTTTAAATGTTAGTAGTAATGTGTTGCTGTTTAAGGGAGAGATATTAGGTAGATATTAGTAAAAGTGTTGGGTAATGTTTAAACTGCAGAGGACAGAGGATGGCTGGGGAATAATGTGAAGAAGAGGAGTGGAGTGAGTAGCATCTGCTATACTAGCAATGGCTTATCAGGCTCAGCATGCGCACAAGCATCAATTCCTCAAAAACTCAAATTTACTATGAAGGAATCCAGTGATGCAGTAATTAAATCAACTGCTATTTCACTGTAGTACTTATTTTTCTCATTAACATTATGAATCCCAAAAAATCAAAGGACAAACACCCAAATCTCATTTTTAAGCTGTTTCTAAAGTGTTTAAATTGTTCTTAATTCATGATAACTTTACTTCTTTAAAGTAATTCTTCATTGTTGATGATGAAAATTAAGGTGTTGTTTTACAAAATTGGGATATCTTAAAGATGTACACCCTATTCAGATAAGGCCATGAGATGCTTTTTTGTAACAGTCTTGATCATAGATTCACAAATCTTTAATAAGAGACTAAACCTCTACAAATAATTTTTGCAACTTTGATCTCTTGTAGTTAATCCTAATATAGTTACAATTGCTACTTCATTTAACACATTGGTAACTTCTCCATCACTCCAGGATTTTACCCACATCACTTGATGGAGAAGGGTATATTGATCCCAAATGTAAGGGTGAGGAACAGTTGGCACCTAAGCCAAAGTTCACTTTTATAATTAAACCAGATTAAAACAGCTGTCTCAAAATATTCAGAGTTATGTCCTTATGATGATATCTTTTCTGTACAATTCAGTTTTCCATTCCTTTTTCGTTCCATTACTGGAGGAGTAATCTGAGGCACAGATGGATTCATGCATACAGTGCGGTATACTTACATTCTTCCATCGCTCCCATCCATATTGCTAAATGATCCAAAAAAAAAAAACTGTCTCAACTCTATCACCATCTGCTACACCTAAACTTTCTGATAGTACAAAATATTAAATTGTGGATCTAATTGCCCCCTTCTATAAGTCCATTGATTTTTATTTCACACAGCTAACTTACAACATTTTATCACTTCTTTCTTTTTACATTTCCTCTAAAATTACAAAAGTCTCCTGCAATAATAATTTTAATGTAACCACCACATAATCTAATATTTGGTGAAACAGATTATTTTTTTACTTGCCATTTGTATATGCATACAGTACTATAATCCTGTAAACGTATTAGCTCATCTCAACTGGACAGGAGTTGCCCTTCCAATCCTTACCAACATTACATCTAACATTTTACTGCCTCTCCATAATAACATTCACTTCCTAAATTCCATATTATTTTTCCACCACACAGTTGTACTGTCTTTCTTCACTTCTTACGAATCTTGCATCCTCTATAAGAATAATGTCTATGTCACATTTAACACACCATTCCAGTATCCCTATCCTTCTTACAATGTTAATAATACTATTCACATTTACTGAAAGCAATGTAAAAATATTACTTTTCCTTCTTTTTAAGTTTACGGGAACTAATTTAAATTTTTGTTTTCTTATGTGTATTCTTCCCCAAATTAATATTTTACTGAGCTTCACTATTCTCATTAAATGAAATGCATGTAAAACCACTACTTCCTTTCTGTTTAATCTTTAATGATGTTGATATATTTTTGTCTTATTTTCCTCATCATTAACCTAGCACCTTCTAAATCTATTTTCCAAACATCCTTTAAACTCCCTTCAGAAACATAGAGATGTATCAGTTTCATTTTCTTCTTCACTTTCAACTCTCTCAATAGAGTTATGTATCTTTCTGAAAGGTAACATGTTTATTTAAATCAACTTTTATTAGTTCCTCTTTTTTCCCACACATTTTTCCTCTTTTTTCCCTAGTTCCTCATTACTTTGAGACATTACAATACTTTCTATCCCACTAAAATGTTATTGTTTATTCTTTTTACTGTCAAACTACAAATGATCTTCACTTTTACATATTCTACATCCTTTTTACACATTTTCATCATATAACCTTCTCTGTGCATTAATTACATCTTATTTTTGTACACTCATTTATCAGATAATTGAAATCCCCAAAAAAAAGTTTTTGGTTATCCCATATACTTAATTATTACCCTATACTAAATATATATATATATATATATATATATATATATATATATATATATATATATATATATATATATATATATATAGTTATAGATATATATATATGTGTGTGTGTGTGTGTGTGTATATATATATATATATATATATATATATATATATATATGGGTCTACCTGAGATGGTCGACAAGCCATTTGATCGACACTCAGTTGGTTGACAGTTCATTTGGTCGACAGGCAGATTTGCCCCCCTCCCCAATGTTGTGCGACCCTGGAGTTGATATATATAGTTAGGGGGGCACAGCCCCCCACATTGGGGGGTGTGGGGGGCAAAGCCCCCCACATAAAACTGCTTGTCGACCAAATGAACTGTCGACCAAATGAGTGTCGATCAAATGGCTTGTCGACCATCTCAGGTAGATCCATATATATATATATATATATATATATATATATATATATATATATATATATATATATATATATATTGGTCCACTATGTCATCTCGAAATACTGAAATCCCGAAATTCAGTATTTTGAAATTACATACCCAAAAATCCAAGCACAACTTACAATTCTGAAAACACACAACCGCAAAATTCGAAATGCCGAAACTATGCTACACATACAGTACACAAATAAATAAACACAAAACTCCTCCCCACAATCAAATAAATGCATCTACACTATAGATAAGCAGGGGGGCAAGCCCCCCATGCACCCCCCATGTGGGGGGCTGTGCCCCTCACACCACCCTTACTTAAATATTCTAACTCCGAGATCACACAAACAGAAACACAAACGAAACTCACACACACACATATTTTACAGTCACTCACACACACACATATCACAGTCACAACACACACTTACACACACTAAAGCCCCTAACCAACACATTTACACACAAAAACGTAACTAAATTCAACTGATACATACACACACCGCACCAGCGGAAGTAGAAATTCAACATGTCTTTGCTTTGGGATTTAAAATTTCGTGCTTCTGCCAGTTTCGGAACTTTAAGTTTTTGGCTATGTAATTTCAGGATTTCATTATTTTGAAATTACATAGTGGACCCATATATATATATATATATATATATATATATATATATATATATATATATATATATATTTATACACACACACACAAACACACACACATATTTGCTAAATGCTTTATCACATTTTTTTTCATATTTTAAAATAATACCCAATTCCTGTCACCATTCCAAATACCTCTCTCATCTAAAAGAAACTGAATAACACATAAAGGAAAAAATAATTTTAACATTTTTTAACTCAATTTCATCAGTATGAGATTAAGCAAAGACTTTTTTTTAATTCAGTCCCTCGACTGGAAAATATAAACTGATTTCTTGGGTAACAGTCCTCCTTCTTTGCACAACTAAACAAAAATCTTTACATTAAGTCTTCAGTATCAAATGCTAAGTCACAAAATGTTTATTTCGCCATATGCATCAGGGACCTAATGTCATTTGCTTCAAAAATCAAAGTCATTCCTAAATTATGCCACACAAAATATCTGTTTATTACTGCTTCTTTCTTCACCAGACAACAAACCTTTTTTTTATTAAAGTTTATAGTACCTTTTGCTCTTTCAACTGCATGATTTCTTAGATTGCATCCCACCTGCAACTTTATGTCCATCCAACTCACAACTCATTTCCTTTCTGTCCAACTCGCTGTCCATTCCAAAAAACTTTTCCATCATTTCCAGCCACAAAATCTCAGACTCTTCTTCAGGATCGACTTTATTCAATAAACCAACCCATTTTTCATCAGGCAAACCTCCAGAAGCCATTTTAGTTACAACTGAAAAAATTATCTTAATTCACGTGCTCTGCTCCTATGCCTGCTGGATCCAAAGTCTTCTTAAGACACACAGTTTTGCTGTGCTGTTTACTGCTGAATCAGAGACACAGAGCTTTGCATGAGTCCATCTGTAGTCTGTTTAAAGCACCAAGCCTTTTAAATTATACACTGATAAAGAAATATATTTTGCAGCTATAAGCACAGTTACAGATAACTTATTTTATAACAAACAACATGTACTCTTTCATAGTTTGTAGCATATATTTACAAAGTTTTCCTTCATTACAGATATGAATGATGACTTCTACAAAACACCTCTCTCTGTCCTTCTCCCACATAACTGAATTACTACAATTGCTATATAGAGAGCTAGTCATGCACATAGATTGTTATTTCCTCTAGGTATGTTTTTCTGGCCTTCTGTGGGAAGTCACATAATGTCTGTTTTTAGACTTTTCTATTGTCCTTTTGTGATTTAAGCACTTTTGCTGATGTGAGGATGCCATTCTGAAAGGAAACATCTGTACAAGCAGTTCCTACTGGAAAAACATCACATATTGCTGAATTTATAAAAAAGGATGTCTGTTACTAGATATTTGTTCTGCAAACATGAGAAAATCATGTAATGCTTGCTTTCCAGTATTGCTTTATTAGGCATTTTCTTTTTGATGCTGTGAAGAGAAGCCTGTCTGTTATACATATAGTATGAATGCACATTTTAAACTCTATACATATATCCAAGCAAACTTTTTCTTTCAGCATATTTACAACAGGATTAATTTCAGCCTTATATTCATAATATCTAACAATTCCCTCTGTTTTTAAACATTAAGAAACAAAACCTTTAGTCTTTTTTTATTACAAGTCAAAATGCAGTTTTACATAGTTAATACAATTATATTAAGCATTACTACCAAAATGAATGTATTTAACAACTTTTTCTTTTGCAGAACATTCTGTGTAAATATTCAGTTATGAGTTGTGTCTGCTTTAATTTAACTTCATTAATTTATTCTTTTGCAATTACAGAATTTAATTTATGACAGAACTGTTTCATTAACTCTTTGCAACTGTTGAATTAACTATAAGAGACAAGAACTATGTGCTACTGCAAGCATTTATACACTACTGAAAATATACAGTTTCAATGTAATTTTAATCGTAACATTGTGTTTGTCTCCGAACTGCCCATTAACATCTTGGTTGACAGTGAAGTGTCAAGAAATATCTAGTGGAACAGGCACCAAAGGCATATGTCCTGTTATTTTAAACTACATACTCAACAATTAAAAGTATTCATGCTTTTTTATACCAACACTGTTTTGCCAAAAACATATTAAAAATAGTGACCAATCTTGTTCAATTTTTTACATATCTTTACTCTCTCTTGTATAGCTTTAATAAAGCAATTTTAAATCATCTTGTGTATAACTTTGCAGTTTAGCATGTTGCAAATACAATTTAATACTAAACAATGCAATCATAACCATTATGATAGCTATTAACAACTTGTAAAATATCTTATCCTGTCAGGTTTAATCCAGTTTACCAGTATTTCTAATACACTAATACCTGTTTTCCCTCCCCCTAAAAGAGTATTGTCAAGAAGGAATGACATATTTCTTCATGTAGCTTTATTTTAGATCCTTGTGCAGTACTGCTTATACAGTCAGTGTAAAACTGAGAAAGTGCCCCCCCTGTAGTACTGCAACACTGTTTACCTGCTTTATGCTGTGAGAATAGAATGCATGTCAGCCCAACACTTTGGTTATACATTTGCTTTATTAGGTTACTAATAAACTATGGACTTTTATCTGATTTGATCATTTTTTTATAAATCTTTTGCTGTTTATTACCACTAGTAGGTATATATACCCTTCTGCATAATCAATTTGAACTGTATGTACACTATAGTCCATCTGCTGGCTGTACTTGATGCAATTGAATTCTTTTTCTTTTAACATTTACTTACAAACAGATTATCACTGACATAAGCACAATTGTGACATTTTATTACAATTACCAAATAGTGTTGCTTGTAAACATTTTAACAATTATGTTTTAATAACAATGATACTTTAGAAAAAAAATCAAGCTACTTGTCTGGCAATCAGTCATGTTGTCTATCTCATCTTTCCAACATTTCCTGTAACTATTCATTTAATCTAGGAAGGTCTGAGCTCACAAACTATACTCTATAAACTATAGTTAATACTTTTGGCACATTTCCTTTAATTTGATTGCGATTTGCATAACCATGCATTTATATTACATTACAATTAGCTTACATGGATTTCAGTATTTTTTTATTTATTTATCTATTTAACTGTCCCGCCATTAATTTTACAAAAAACTGTTTGACTAATACCATCTGTGATTTTATTTCTTTTTAAAATTCAGAACTTTAACTGTTTGGTGTTACTATACAATTATATAAAAATTGTAAACAACAAATAGATATTAACTTAACTAACACATGTTTATATTTACATTATTTATATTTGCTGTTGTCTGCCTTTTGCTTTTGTGCATTGTAAACAAATGTACTCTAGATGAAAAGAACATACATGCATGTCTGTCTTGTATCTGTATATCTTTATACAAGCATGTCAGTCTTGTGACCTTAAATCTTTACTCATTAACTATTTTTATTTAATTTTATGCACTAGACCAGTTTTGTTTACCTTTTGACTTTGCTAAGAATGGCAGTCATATGCTCTACTTTACTGTAGTACTCATAAATGTCTTGCTTTAACTGAATGAAAGTAAAACATTTAAAAATGATTTGTCCCTACCATCCTACCATGTATGCTTAACCATTTTCAAAACATAAACATATTATAAATTATACCATGACCCCCCCATTAATATTCCAAAACATGCACGCTGATTGGCCAGCGTGCACATTGTAAATCGAGTTATACTAATGGAAAAAGGTCCGGTCGCCCGGAATTTTTTCTGTTAGTATAACTCTATTTTTAAAACACTGTCTCGCTATGTTAAATGGGTTTAACATAGCGAGACAGCTTTAAAATAAGCAATGGAGATCTCTGTTCATAGGTTCATAGGTTCATAGGTTAGTACTAAGCTAACTGCCCTTGTGAGCCATTTTAAGCTTAGCCAATTATCCCTTGTGAGACTCAAACCCTGCACCTTGTGTTTGTAAGGCAAACACCTTAACCATTAGGCCACCCTCCCTATTTTAAAGCTGTCTCGCTATGCTAAACCCATTTAACATAGCAAGACACGTTTTAAAAAAACAAGCAATGGAGAAAGCAAGATCTCCGTTGCATTTCTTTTACTGTTTCGCTATGTTAAATGGGTTTAACATAGCGAGACAGTTTTAAAATAAGCAACGGACATCTCCGTTGCTTATTTTAAAGCTGTCTCGCTATGTTAAACCCATTTAACATAGCGAAACAGTAAAAAAAGCAACAGAGATCTTGCTTTCTCCGTTGCTTTTGCTCAACTCTGATGTACCGCGCAGGCGCAGTACATCAGAACTGCCGCGGATGCCAGACATCTGCGGAAGGGCAGCAAACAGGCATTATACTATGCCATTATTTAAGAAAAGTAATAGTTTCTTTTCTTAAATAATGCCATGGTATAATAGCAATAACCCACTTCTGGGTGTGGGTAATGCTGTATTTACCCACAGTTGGCTTTGTTTGGTCCCGCGGGCGACCAAACCACGCCAACCGTGGGTAAATCCAGCATTACCCACACCCAGGCGTGGGTTATTGCTATAATATATTTCTTTTGCACAGATTAGCTGTGTATGCAGGAAGTTCCCAGTCTCTGTCAGTTCAGCTAATTTATTTCCTTTATCCTGCAACTGCTGTTGAAGAATTTCCTTATAGTCTGCCAGATATGTCTCAGGAGCCTATTCTGTTGAATCTGAAACTCCTATGCACTTTTGAAAAGATGTATGTATAACTTGTCTAAGCTTCCTGAACTCATTGTGTCTGTCTTTTAGAAGTTTATTACATTCTTTTGTAACAAAATGTACTAGAGACTCTATCAGTAACTGATTTGACTCACATGACATAACTGTCCAGCATTTAAATATAATGTCAGCATATTAACTTTTCTTGGTTCCTTACTATTAAATCTTTTGTTTGTACAGTCTAACCTTTGGATAATGTCATGCACTGTATTTTTATCACATTGTACACACAATAAACATTTTTTTTATACCACACATGATTTTGTTTCGGATACCAGTCAAATATTGTAATCCATTTGCATAATGCCTTACTATCAACTTGCAATCCATTTGCATAATGCCTTACTATTAACTTGCCCTAATAAGGTTTTACATTTGCTAATATGCAATATATACATTTATTCTGTAATTATTATTACCTCTGTGGCATGCATACTGTATGTAACACAGAATAATTGTCTTACCAGTCAACAGAGAGGCAGATGGCCAAGCTGCTTTACTGTAGATGGTTGAAAAGTCTCTGTAGTCACTTGTGAAGTTGGTACAGCAAAACTGGCAGTTTCGGTCTTACAACTTTATCTTGTACCTTTTCTGGAGAATGTATGGAACTGCTCATCTTCCTGCAATGCAGGCTCACCGGATTTAGACGTCTATTAAACTGTTTTGCTACAAACTGTAGAAAACTGTAGAAATCTGAAGTATTTCACATAAATGTTAGTTACCGTGCTTTTACAGGAGTGACCTTATACAAAGCATTACCCATTCACTCCCCCTGTTTTTGGATACAGGCTAGGAACGTTGTCAAATGGTCACCATTGAAAAATTTATTTTAATTTGCATACTCTGCTCCTATGCCTGCTGGATCCAAAGTCTTCTTAAGACACACAGTTTTGCTGTGCTGTTTACTGATGAATCAGAGACACAGAGCTTTGCATGACTCCATCTGTAGTCTGTTTAAAGCACCAAGCCTTTCAAATTGCACGCTGATAAAGAAATATATTTTGCAGCTATAAGCACAGTTACAGATAACTTATTTTATAACAAACGACACATACTCTTTCATAGTTTGTAGCATATATTTACAAAGTTTTCCTTCATTGCAGATATGAATGATGACTCTGTCCTTCTCCCACATAAATGAATTACTACAATGTGAGGATGTCATTCTGAAAGGAAACATCTGTACAAGCAGTTCCTACTGGAAAAACATCACATATTGTTGAATTTATAAAAAAAGGATGTCTGTTAATAGATATTTGTTCTGCAAACAAGAGAAAATCATGTAATGCTTGCTTTCCAATATTGCTTTGTTAGGCATTTTCTGTTTGATGCTGTGAAGAGAAGCCTGTCTGTTATACATATAGTATGAATGCACATTTTAAACTCTATACATATATTCAAGAAAATTTTTTCTTTCAGCATATTTACAGCAGGATTCATTTCAGCCTTATATTCATAATATCTAACAACAACTTCTTCAAAATCCTGAAGTTTAAAGTCATGTAGATGCTGACTATTTGTACTCTCCTCTCACTTTTCAACAGCTTTCTGTCGGACTGACAGAACCATACTGATATCACCAGCAGAACATGTCCGTTCTCCATCCATTACTGCACAGCCTCACTTAGCTGCATCCTACACCTGCAAAAGAAGCAGAAAATGCAGCAGCCAAAACCTCCCCCCTTAAAATGAAAAGAGTAAGGGAAGTTATACCTGGCCAAATTCCCCCACTAGTATAAATACCACCTCACATCTCCTGTCACAAGAGGCTACAAGCCTTTATGAGTCTAACCTAGTCAACAAAGGATAAAGAAATAAAAATCAACTATGTTAAATATTTTCTCCTCACATTAATTGCTTTAATATTTTTATTGCCAACTGACCCATTCTGAGACAAAACGTATTTATGCAGCTGATGATGAAGGCTTAGGCAGTGCAAAATTATTTTTTGAGTTTTTGCCAGAGGACAAGAAGTGCTATTTCTCTACATGTACTTTTCCATATGTATGTTATATGCTGCTATTTTAAATGCTATAATTGTTGTTTTGTAGAATGGCATGTATTGAGGAAAGGGACACACAAAATGTTCAGGAGAGGATTTTCTCCAAGCCTGTTCCAGGATGATTTATAGGTGTGCATGCATGTGTAGTAGGCTGTTTTACCTTAGTACCATGCTAGTTATGTTTTCTCTTGGTTTTGTACATGTGATATTTATTGCACAGCATGAATACAGATGTGTGTTCTTATTGTTATTATTATTATTATTATTATTAGTAGTAGTAGTAGTAGTAGTATTAGTAGTATCAAAACCAAAACTGGACACAACCACCACGATGTTATAAAACCAGTATTTAATGTCGAAGTAAAACAAAATGAGATAAAATAAGCACTTTCACATGCTACACAGGCATGCTTCTTCAGATTTCTGTGCATGGGCAGTGTTGTAACCTTGCTCAGTGGTGTTGTATGGGTTTCTCACAGGAGTCATGAGCCACGATTCTAGGGTATTTCCAGCATTCATCACAAGATGTCCTTGTTGAGAATCACCCCTGTAATGTTTGGTTGAAGTTACAGGTGTGCCACATGTGGGATCTGTGGAAACTGCCTGTGTGGCCTGAAAAAGCATGATAGATGATCCCTTGAACATTACATACCAACTGGCAGTTGCTAGAATGATACCATTTGTGGTTCATATGCCTCCTTCCCAGTTCACCGGGTGGGGCCTTTATTTCAATGTGAATCCAGTCTATGTCCCCAGTACCTCAGAGAAATGGGCTACAGCATATGAATTGTGCATGTTGCTAGCTCTCATCTCTGGGGTATGTGGAATTCAGATTTGTTCCCTCATATGTTGAAACATTGCATTAAGGAATTTGTGAAGTATTCTTCATGTGGAAGCTTGTGAACCCCCCACTGCATTCCCTGTAGGCCACTGAAAGGTTCTTGTAGCTAAATTATATAAAGCTACACATACCTTAATATCCACGGGGATGGGTTCTCCATGATTCCCATGGGGTCTCTGATAGAGCTAACAGATGTCTACAGTTTCCTGTATGGTAGCCCTGCCCACCATGTAGTGGTCCACTTTCTCAGTTTCAGGTAGCCCATGGTAGGTCAAATGTGATCTAAAATTCCTATGGCTTCATGGGTGATGTGTGACAGCAGCAGCAGCAACAGCTTCTATGAGAGCCTGTTGCAGATGCAGCTTTACAATAGCTGCAGCAACCCCTAACATTTTTTAAAAGTTTTCTTGTGGCTGCATTCAAGTATGCGTAGCAATTCAGAGATAAAGTGAGTGTGTCATGCTGGCACATGTTTTATAAATTTTTAATCATGCTGACATGTCCTTTTTTAATTCATTAGCATACATCTCAGCTCGTTATACAGTCATTAGCATATAATTCTCTATTCTTTGTTTTGCAGCCGGCCACAATGTGCATGGCTGTTTCATAACAAACAAACTCTACCCTCATCACTGCTCACTGCAGATCGAGATCAGCATGATGAAGAGGTGGCCATGCATCCTGGATATTGTCAATGTATCACATAAAAGCAGAAGCCATGTGTGCAAACAATGAATGCTATTGCCACATAATATTTCAAACATAATGTTAAATTGTCTTCATCATCTTGCTGTTAAGTCATTGATTTGTGAATGTGCAACATGATCCTAGTAGGTGCACGATTGTTAATTTCACTTATCACAATTTTGAAACATGGAGCAGCAAGGTACCTACTTTTGTAAGAACTTGATTGTTAGTTGCATTCATCTCAACTGTGACTGCGCATTTAAATATCCAACTGTATTAAAGTAAGCAGTTTGAGCAGATTGTTTTATTTTTTCTTTACAGAAGTTATCAATACCCATTTATAGGTAAGATGCATTTCGTTCTCATCATACTTATTAAAATATATTTTGCTGCTAAATGTGTGCTATAGTGTATTAAAGTTCAGATTTCCTGCAAGGCTAACATCTGTTTCTCAGTCACTAACAATGTTATTTCACTGATAGCAATGTTATGATTCATTTGTCTCTTTATAAGCTGTTTTTTTTTTTTTTTTTTTGAAGAGTTCTAATGCTATGATATGCATTCATTAGACTTATGCTCAACATGCATTCAAATGAAAGCTTATAACTAGCACCTGTTAAGCTGCTGCAATGCTGTGTTGTAGAGCACACTAAATAATGACCTCAAAAATGTATACTGTCTTTAGGAATTGAACACCACACAGCCTGCGTCCCATGCTCATTCTTCCATACAGCAGACATTTACATTAAACCACAATACCTCATAACCAAGTTGTTACTCAGCAAGCAGGTAATCATCGTCTTGTGCTAAGAGCAAGTAAACAACAGCGGGCCGAAAACAGTGCTACTTTTTAGCAATGCCCTTCATGTGGTAAATATTACACTCAGTTTTTTTTTGTCTTGTGACTATATCTTACTTCTCCCCATTGAATAGGCATATTTAAATATGTTGCTGAATGCAAAATGCAGTATTTGGTGGAAAAATGCTGTTCAGTGCTTGGAATTAAAACCTTTAAGCATGGATTAGATATTGATGGGAACTATAAATCTCATAATGTTGTGTAATCCTGAAAAATGAATTCCTGCTTTTATTATGTATAATCTCCTGCAATGATCAGGTCAGTAAGGCTGATTTTTTTTCTGAAGTAGATTTGATTTTTATGTGATTTTTCTTCATTTTTCTTTTTTTTTAAGCTCGAAAAATGAAAGAAAAAGATACTTTATTGGAAAGAGAAAAAGTAGGATGTATGTCTGATATAACCTTTGCATCAGATATGGCAGTAACGCTACTCGTTTTCATCAGAACAAACTATATTCACATAGTATTTCAAATATGGACATAAAGATTATACCTTTATTGTTGGACCACTGACTGAAGGAGGTGCACTTTAAGTTATTAATATGTAGAATGAAAACAAATGACTGAATTATATTAGCTGAACTACAAACAGCTCCTTTAGTGCTAACAGATAAAAATAATATAAATGATTTTCACTACAGTGGCTTGAATTCTTGGTTTCTAATCAAAGAAGACATGAACAATGCTGAAATTACAGGATTTCTCATGACCATACCTAATTATATTTATATTCTTTATATAAAACTTTCCATTTTTTTTTCAAAGTCTGCTTTTAGCTACACATATTCAATCAAATGCTCTATTTTTAAGCAATAAGGGAAAGTGATGTCAAATATAGACAATACTTAATATTTTCATGTGAAGCAGTTAATGTGGTTCCCCTCTTCTCAAAGATGAATTTAAGAATTCATACTTTTGTTTAATGTTCTCAGCAAGCAAGCACCTGGAAATTTAGCTGCAGAAGGGATACTTTTGATGTAAACAGTAGAGCATAGTAGCAATACCAGACAAATGATCTCAGGTAGTCCAGGATTCTTAGCTACAAGTACCTTTAAGTAGCCACACTTAAAAGTTCTTGACATCATTTATGAGCACTCAGTAGTGTTCACCTACCTAATCAAGGGACTGTATAGGGTAACCCTGATGCAAATGTGTGTTTGTCCAAACAATCATCAAAACTAGCCTTAAAAACAGGCAGTAGTACTTTACTATATTTTAATATTTCCATATACCTAGTATACATTAAAGTAGAAACCCCTCCCTGTAAAGAGTTTTTCTTATTTCTGGTGCAAGTTTAAGTTTACAGTGCATATGTTTGTAGAGCCTCTGGTTTCCTGAAGAAATAGGAGGTTAATGAGGACTGGGGCTTTTTTTGCTCGAAAACTGAGACACAAGTCATTTCAGAGCAGCTGGTAAGCTACTGAGGGCAAGGAGAGTTGTACTACTCTATTGGGATAGCTGAAGGATTTAAGGCCTTTACATTTATTATTGAAAATCATTGGAGCTTTTCCATTTTAGCATATATGGTCAGATTTGTATGTACAAAAGTTGGCACTGTATTCAGTGATGGGTGAGATAAGGGCATATTATAGTGGTTAGTTAGCTTTTTGGATGATGAAGATATTGTCTTGGAAACTGACAGGACTAGACATAATGACATCATGACCATAGTGGAAATATGATGACTGAATGTGAGACAGAGAGAGAGAAAGATAATAACTTACGTACCCAGGTCTCTTATGACCATATCTCTTTGAGGAGGAGGTGGGAGCAGCTTTCATTCTGAATGCTACTATGTTGCACTTTTTTGTATTTTTTATTTAGATTGCATTTAGCTTGAGACCATTTTAAGTATACCAAGTATGTGTATATTTAAGACCTTGTTGATGCAGTTTAATGCTAGTGGATGAGCAGATAGCAGTGCCCATCTTATAGTCATAAGCAAACTTGGTCAACTATACTTCAGGGATATTGGCTGGAATGTCTGAAAAATGACTGCTGAACAAACAAGGGTTCATTACCAATCCCTGTGGTCAATATAACTGCCAAGCACAGAGTGACCACTGTACACAACCTTTTTAAAGTTTTCAAATATGTTTTAGGTTCAGAGGCATAACTAGGTTTGGAGTGAAGGGTACAGCCACCCTGGGGACAGTATTTCAGGAAAACTGATCTTCAGTGCAGGCCTTCAGTTTCTGAATGCCAGAAATGCATTTGTGGAAGCACTTTAGCTCTCCATGTATAGTTTAGTTCATTCAGTTCCCTGTCTTCCCTCCTTCCCTTTTAACCCAATTACATCCAATAACTCAGTAGGGGACTCTCAGCTGCTCAACTTTACACTAAGATTTGGAATAAAAGACCCACTGCCTACTTACCCCTAATGTCTCTCACTCTCCTTCATAAGAGTAACCTTGTCTCTCTTTCATAACAGTAACTATTCTACTTCCTCTATAAAAATAATCTAATCCTTAAACTCAACCTATACTATCTCTGATACCTTTCCCATCTTCCTTCATCTCCGTTCACACTTATCATTTCATATATTATGTTTTTTATAAAGAGGATTGTGCTAAGCACATCACACAGTAAGCGATTTTCTATATTTCACATGTGTGTAAAAAGTATAGTGTTATGAACATCACATAGCCTGTTACTTTTACTTACTTAAAAAGTAATCTCTCAAAAAAAAAATAAATAAAAAATTGCTGTTACCATTATATCTGCTATCATTTTTATTGTTACACTTTATTAATCAATGTACTAATAATTTGGAGCTTTTCTCCCTGGGCTTCTACTGAAAATGGACATATATCCAGCTAGACTAGCCCGATCAACAAATGTTAAATAAATAAATAAATAAATAATCAAAAATCAGAATTATCAGAATTTTATATTGATAATATATTTGCAGTCAGTCAGTGCTCCCTTTTAGCTGCAGCAAGATGCTTGTTGCACTTTTCTGTACTTCAAGTATGCAAATACCTTTTTTATCTCAAGTGACAGAGGAAAATAATGGATGTCAGAAGAATTGGCTATAGATCTTCTTTGCATGTAAGGCCTCTGAGGCAGATAGGTCTGCAATTAATTACCTGGGTCTATGGAGGGGACACCCTTGAGTAAGGGAGCCAGTGTAAGAGAAGCCCTCTGGAAAGTGATTTATTATTTCTGTCAGTATCTAATCCACTCATAAAATGATTGCAACACAGATTACAGTACAGGTACACATAGGTGTGCTCATACACTGTCATTACATCAAATATTGGTTAGAACAGAATGTGGTGATTAATGCAAGCAGGATTTAAAGGTCAAGGGTTTACACAGCTGTCATCCTTTGTTATATGTTGCTTTCAGTTTATTCTTAGACAGTATGCTATCCCTTGGCAAGGAGTTTTCTAAATTCAAGCTGGAAACTCAACACAATGCACAGTAATAGTACAGAAATAATGGAAGATAAACATAAAGTGGCTGATCTTCTCAGGTAGTCCACTCAAAAATATTAATGTCATTACAGAAATGAGAAGTGAAGACCTCAAACAAAGTGAGTAGAAATGACAGAGAGAAAGGCAAACAGAGTGTGTGTGAGAGACAGAGAGAGACAGAGAGAGAGAGAGAGAGAGAGAAGAGAGATAAACACAAAATATTCTGAAGCTAATTAATAAAGTAATGTGACCAGGGTCATCAGCAACCAGCAAAGAGACAATAAGGCATCTGTACTACAGCAATACTCATTAGCAACAATAATGCAGAATAGGTATTAAAATTGGGATATCAGGTAAAATAATAAAATTTTAAGTTTTTGCCTTTTTTAGTATTTATTTTTCAGGCATTATATTTTGGGGTATTGAATATCAAGCATTTAATCTTTGAAGACTAATAGATGAAGTAGTAATATCAAAGCCCCAAGCTAGAACAAGCAAGGCAAAATGGTAGGTTTAATTCATATGGTGAAACCAGAGCAAGCAGAAGTAGTAAGAAGCCATAAAATTTCTAAATTTACTTCATTACTCTAAGAATTCAGGGCAAACATCCAGCATCAGTACAATATGGATTCATTCCAAAATGGCAATAATCTACTCAAACTGAAAAATCTATATGCATCCTCATGATGAAAAAAGGGGTATTCTTCCTCAAATGAAGAATAAGCTAAATGTATATAATTCAACAGGGATGGCAGAGCTGCAAGGCACAATTAAAACTGAAGACAAAGTTACAAGTATAAAAGCTCTGCAAGCATATATAATCAGTAACTGCAGGACACCAAGACTCTCCCAAAAAGCAGACATTTTTAAGAGGGCAGTCAAGACTCACATTTAACTAATTTAATTGTTTTTATGAGAATATTATTAATCCGGTGGACAGTGTGCTTGCAGTCTATGTGATTTATTTTGACTTTGCAAAAGCATTCAACTCAGATCCTCATGATGACATGATAAACACTACTGTCAAGTCAAGTTGAAAACTGAGCCTTATGAAGTCAGGTGGATGGCAAACTGGTTATTGGATAGGATATATAAGGTTAGAATTAGAGACTGCGGCATTAGTTCCTCTGCTGCTTGGCCTTTTGACATTTGATTGTCCAACTACTAAAAATACCTGGATCAGCAAATTTGCTGATGATATAAAAATTGACTGCACAGTTACCCATAATGACCATTAATATGTACTCCAGGGTTACTTAGATAACTTTGATAACTGGATTAGTTCCAAAACCTTGAGGTTCAATACCAGAAAGTGCATGGAGATGCACTGAGGGATTAGTAAGACAATGTATCCATATGCCCTGGATAGCCACATATTATTAATGGCTACATAGATAAGGGACCTTAAAGTATTAATGGAATCAACTTTTAAAATTTGATGAGCACAGTTAACTTAATTGTTAAAATGTATTATAGATTGGTCAAAGACATCTGGCATACTGTTACCTACAGGAATAAAAAAATTCTGATTCCATTATTTAGAAGTCATACACATGGTAGGTATAAGGAATTAGACAGCTAGGTTATAGAAGAAGGTTTGGAATATTGTACTTCTACTTTATTGGCTATATAGATTATTAAAAAGGGACTAAATTACAGTTTTTAAATGCCTAAAAAATGAAAGTGTGATGGCCACATTGTGTTACAATTTATTAATTATAATGCTTCTACTAGGAATAACAGTTACCCTCACCCAGAACCCTAATCAAGTTTTCCTTCCTCCATCACAGGGCTTGTTGATCCTCTCTGCCAATCTATCTCTCTATATCTATATATCTATATATCTATATATATATATATATATATATATATATATATATATATATATATATATATATAGATAGATAAATACACACACACACACACACACACACACACACACACACACACACACACACACACACACTGTGCCATCCATACCTGTCCAATATTGTTGAAGATTTATATATAAAAAAAAAATAGTCTGTAGGACACAAAATATCCCATTTAAAGGGACAGTGTTAAATATTGCTCTTGCAGACTTAGAAAGTTAATAGAATAGCAAGTTCTGGATTAGCATGAATTTTCTGAAGTGAGTAAAGGCTGAAACTCAAGTCTGTCATTATGGTCTAACTTCACTCTTCAGTGATTTGCCAGAAAACCACAATTTTATGGAAAATGGACCACAATTATGAGGCAAAAACTGGCTATCGTAAAAATCTGTACAGTTGAGAGGTATAATCACCAATGTATTTACTTTTTTTTTAATAAAAGATCCCCAAGAGAACACAAGGATTAACCTGACCAAGACATTCACCTGACCCCTGTAGAAAACAACATATTTGCTAGCCTGTAACCAACTGAACTCACCTCTGAACCTGTTAGCATAAACATTTTGAAGAAAATGTGACATAAAAGGGGGGACCAAGGCCAAAATATTTTTGACAAATTTTAAATACTGCTCTTATAAACTTGGAAAGTGTCTAGAATGACAGGATTTGTGTTAGAATGCATTTTCCAAAAGATATGAAATCAAACTCAAATTCAGGTCAATGAGGAACCCTCCCTGCCATAATGGTTAAAGCCAATCTGCACATTCATCAAGAGCAGCCATTACTTGAGGGTGCTGCATTACCTGGTAAACCACATTACTTTCTGGCCTCCTAACATAAGTAGAGCATCTCTCAGTGTCTCGACCGCCACCCCACCATTCCACATGTCCATATGGTATTTGCCAACAGACTTTTACTCAGCATGCAGCATTAAACCCAAAGACAAATTTCCAAAAGGAAATGCACCATTAATTAGTATTCTTTTTTTTTTCACTGCTGCAAAAGGCAAAGCTAGGGAAAAACATCTGCATCCTTAACATGCATTAGATGCTGTGTAAGTGAATAAAAGCATCCAACACAGTGATTCAAAAAGGAGAACTGGCCAAGTAGGTTTGCACTTTAGACAAGTAGATGTATGCCTATGGTCTTCATCATCAATCACTGCTACACATATGGGGAAGCAGGAGATGAGCATCTGCCGCCAACCAAATTTCAGTCATAACAAAAGGAAAACCTTGAACAAATGATGTGCAAGCACTGAGGGCTTGCCACTACCCCACTGCAACATGCACACCATCGTCCATGAATTGTAGTTTGACAAGCCACTCTGCATACTCCAGTTGAGTGCGCCTACATGCCTGCGAGCAACTCAGGGTGCTGTTAGCCTACAAACCATACCTCTCAATCTCTTAACAAAAAAACACGGACCTATCACAACATACTCCACCCCCAATCAGCAGAGACAAAGGCCCAAAAAGCGAGACACTTTTAAATGTTCTTTACAGCTTAGAAAGTTGACAGAATAACTGGAAAATCTGTACAGTTGAAAGGTATGCTTCAAACAACACACCCAGTACAACTGCTCATGCATGGCAACCAATGCACACCACTGCTTAATAACCTATCAGACTGTTGCTCTTGTCATAACACACAAAACCAATGAGAAAAGCATCCCAGTCTGACTGCCTACAAATACATAATGCACCCAGACTTGTCTACCTCAATCACCAATGTGGGAAAGCGAATCTCACTAACACAATGCCGACCATGGCCATAACACCCCACTGTCTCTACCCAAATACTTCTCCACTTCCAATTCCTGACTAAACATCATCCAAGGCCTACTTGCACCACAGCACCTATAAGATATCATGGACATAATACTCACAGTATCAAGTTCACACCAAAATGTGATTCCTTACTCAGTTCCATTTACATAAAACCAGTTAAGCCCCTCCCTACACCTATGTCATTCACTCCCAATTATCCTACTTTCCCATTTAACCCTTTCACTCCCAACTAGCTTTCTTCCCTACCCTCTTAATCCCATTACTATTATTACCTAAACCCCCCCAAAGATGTTCCTGGTCAAATTGGTTTATTACCAAGGCTCTTTTTAAGATAATACATTTAAATATTTTAGGGTTACAATAACACATGACTTAAATCAAATTCAGATAATTAACTATACTAATGTTCTAGATAAAATTAAAGGCTTAATGGACAATTGGAATATATTTTTTTTAACCATGGAAGATAGATTTTTTGATGAAGATAATTATATTACCAAAAGTCTATATTTTATACAAGCTATATCACTTCCACTCTCTAAGCAAGTCAAACTGAAATTTAATAAGATTTTATGGTTCCCTCACAGATCTAGAATAGGGTTAAATCATCACCTAATAGACTGGGAATTGGGAGGTATAAGTCTTCCTGGCATTGAAACATATGCTTATCTTTTATTAAGACAATATTCTATAACATTGCTGTTATCTACTTTTGTTTTTTAGACATGAAAATTTTTGTGATTACTGTATGAATTTAAGTTACCATTGTATTCCACTTTTTTGTTAATTTGTATGTACTTATGGAGCTTTTCTCCCCAGACCTCCACTGAAAAAGGGCTTTGGCTCAATTGGACACTCCCGGTCAACAAATGTAAAATAAATAAATAAACTAAAATAAATATCTTTATGGCTAAATTGACATTATTCTTCAAGGTAGAAACAAATACAAAAACAAAATTGGTTAAAATCAAATCATTCAACATAACAATTCAATGAGATTCTGCCTAATAATTTTCATTGGTTATTAAGACAACACATTTCATGAAAAACAAATAAATATATATCTTCTAAATTCATAGCAAATACACTAAGCATATTTAGGAAATATATTAACAAAAATCCAGTTATTAAAGAATGGTCATTTATATTATTTCTAATTGCTTGCACTCAGAATTGTATAAACACTTTTGATGTTACTTCTAGAGAAAATAATTTAATATCTTGGAATCAGTTAGTGGACTCTGTAAATATTATATCTATGGATCAGCAGAGGAATAAATATGACATAAAAAGTGAAATGTGGTTAGTAATACAAGATTTAAGATGTTACTTTATAGATAAACTGGAATCAATGTTTCCAGCTTCTAAACTAACAGTTCCTAAATTCATAGAATTTGTAATTACCTTTGGTAATCAAAATGTTAAGGGACATGGTTATTTATCTAAAATATGTAAACGGTTAAAAATACTAACATATTTTAAAGAAAACTTTTGGGATTATTACAGAAATGTGAATAATGAACTCTGAAGTGTAAATGATAAAGAATTGATGCTACTTTCTTCAAACATACTTCTCTTTTGTTGCAATGGAAATAATTTTCATGGAAATGTATTCATAGAATTTATATTATACCCCATATAACGGAATTGATGTTGAAGTAGGATCTTGGATGTTGGAGGTGTGAACTGAATTTGAAGGCAGACTGGTAACATGTTTTATGACTGTGAGTTACTTAGAACGTTTTAGCAAAAAATGAATTACTTCCTGCATATTGTATTTAATATTAAATTCCAGCTAACTAAATATTTGCTTTTATTCAATGTCCCTATTCAAAAATGTATTCCTAAAATAAAATACTCTTTACTATGGACATTATTAGCACGTGCTTGTAAAGTAATCACAGTAAACTGGAAAATTAAGGCTTCTCCTTCATTTAAATATTTCAAGCCCATGGCTCTACATGTTTCGCAAATGGAAAAAGCAACCATAAAGATAATAACTGATAGAACTACCACATATTACAACCTGTGGACAAAAATTATAAAGAGAGAATTGACTGAGAAGAGCAGGTTGGGAGGTTGGCATAATAGTTAAGGTGTTTACCTTACAAGCACAAGGTGCAGGTTTTGATTCTCACATGGGGTAATTGGCTAGACTTAAAATGGCTCACAAGGGCAATTAGCCTAGTAGTAATCTATGAACCTACAAGACACTTAACAAGAGATCATACTCAAAAATGTAATCAGGATTGAATGTTAGACACTTTTGTAAATAGTTAGTTTTATTTATTTTTGTTGTTCTTTTATTTGGCTGATATATTATGAGAAAATATTTCTATATTAAAATATGATTTGTTATAATTTGTTAAACATTTAATAAAATATGTGAAAAAAAGAAAAACAACATCTGGATTTTATACCATTAATAATCTATCCTTGCTCAAACAAATTGGGAAAAATGGAGGCAGTGGCAGGCGTCAATTTTCTTTGTTCAAGGATAGCTGCATCTATGAAGTTAAATCACATCTGTTCCCTGGAAGGAAAGCCATGGCAAATCTGGATAACAGTTTTAATGAATAAAGACATGATATTGTCATCAAAAGTTCATATGTCCAAATTTATGGTTTTGCCATTAACAACATAAGACGTTGAGAGATGGACTATAATTATGGATGTATGCTGGAAAACCAGTAGTTTTGATCTGTGGTTTGGAAATGAGAATTCCATGCTCTGCAAGAAGATAAAATCTTATGGAAATAAAGCTAGAAAGTATATTGAATGGTATGATGATAAACTAAAACTGAAATACCTTGATAGTGACATTCACTAGAGAAGACACAGTTGCTAAGAAACATCAAAGACAAGAAAAGAAGGAGCAGCAGAGGTTAAGATGGATAGACAGCATTACTGAAATAATTGAATGATGTAGAAAGAAATTAAACAAATAAATATAGACAGATATTGATGGTGGGCTACATCATTGAGAGCACAAATAGATTCTACAAAATAACTAAACAACAAGGACAAAATTGGCAGTAAAAAGGAAATTAATCTCAGGCATCAGTTCTACTGGACTAAATCCTTAAAAACAAATATTTTATTTTTCTTTTTGCCTAAGTCTTTTACTTATAGTTCAGGTTAATAACATGCATATAAATATGCATTTTTAGCTGTTCAATTTCTGTTGTCTCAGGACTCCTGACTGAACACATAAACACACCACCAACTTTGTTGTTGAGCAAACTGCAACATTTAAACCTTAATTGCCTAAAACTAAGAGCAACCCATCAACTGGCAGACTTGATAAAATGCTACTCACATGCCTGGCAACAAGGATTAGTAGTGTGAAACATGCCCATGCGGTGAGACTGAAACTTCCATCTCATGCCATACAATATATTATCTAACTCCGCTCCCTCATCCCTATTTCAATATCCTAGCTCCTGACACTGTCATCCACCTCTCTATCCTCCTTTTGAAGCAACTGTGTCTTCTCCTAAGTCTCAACCTTGTATCCAACCACAATATACACTCCAACACCACAGGCAGGTGTCCAGGCACAAAAATATCAGCTCTGCAAACAATCTTTACAGACATTTTCAATTTTCCAAGATGATAACAAGCCTGTAAAAGCTATTTTCAATTGCTTTGCATACAAGCACTTGTCTTTTGAGGGTTTACAGTATATTAAAACCGGATTTTTTTTGCAGATCAGTGTTAATATTGCTACTAAAATCTGTACTGAGCTAAAATACTTTCCCATTACTGCTATGGATTTTAATTGGTTAGAAGTCTGATGTTGGCAAGCACAGTTCAAATCACAGGGTTCAGTAAAAATGTAATAACAGATGGACATTCAGATAAATAATGACATAACACCCTCATCAACAATCCATTATGGAGATATAAAACAAAAATGAACCATCATTTAAGACCAAAGTTGCAGCAACATGAAACAGAATAGTTTCTGGAAGAACATGAAGTGCCTGCTAAACTTCACCATAAAAACAAAAACATGATTCAGCTGCTTTATAACTGGAACTGCAATCTCTGACCTTAGTATACTGAGTCAAGAATCACTCTTCAAGAGGATGATGCAAGTCCATTGTATGCAGCAGTACTGAGAAATTCCAAACGCATGCCATAGCTAAATGAAAAAAGTAATAGAATTTGAGGTCAAAAGATGCAGGGATACGCTGATTAGCTGTTGCCTTCATGGCTATTTTTATTGTACCACATTACTGGAAACATTTCAGGATGTTTTATGCACTGTTGTGACCAAGTCAAGCAAAAGGAACAGCTAGTCATCACACTACTATGTACACGTACTGTGTGTGTGTTTTCAAATAGCAAATACCTAGCACAAGTTCATGTTAGACTATAACACTTTCAGGATGTATCTACTGTTCTGCACTTTTGCAGGGGAAATTAATAAATAAATCACAGATTTTATATGATGATGACACAGACTGAAATATTGCATTACTTTGCCTCAAGACAAGAAGTTTAAATATTTTGTGAAAAAGTAATAAAATATATTATTTCAAATTAGATATTTCATTAGTTTAATATCCACTGCTAAAGGCATAAGACATTGTCTTGATTCTCTGCAGAAAGCTTATAAACTCTTGTTTTAAGTTATGCATCAGTTATGATCTAATTTTCTTATAAGCCTTATTTAAAAGCTGTAGCCTTAGATTGCTTTCTCTTGTCTAGCATTCCTTTTGGTGAAACATAAGTTAGATGGGTTTGAGTCTCACAAAGGATAATTGGCTAGGCCTAAAATGGCTCACAAGGGCAGTTGGCCTAGTACTAATCTATGAACCTATGTTTTCACTTTTCAAGTATATGCCTCAAGAATGAAATGTGTAGAAAAGAAAGTGAAATGCTTTTGCAGGTTGTTGTATGCATGCCTGTTTCATGTTTCATGTAGCTACAGTTCATAATGTAAATAGAAGTGCAAGGCAGTAGCTATAAATGTGTCATACTTATTGCTCTACAGCCAGCAATAACACAAATAAGAACTGTGCATGTTATACAGCCATTGATAACACAAATAACAACTGTGCGTGTTATACACCCAACAATAACACAAATAACAACTGCGCATGTTATAGCATTACAGTTTATGTAAGAGGCTAAACACCTCAGCTGTACTGTGATATCTCATGGAACAATTACTATTCTGTACCTAATTGCAATTATGAGTGCATTGTGCTTTGTGAATTGTGCTACTGTTATACAGATGATATGTGACTGCTTTGTTTAGATGTAAAATATTCCTGTTGCAGAGACATCAAAGTTACAATTTTATTTGCCATTTGTAGTAAGATAGTTGCTTCATTTGGCTTAACACGTCATTGCACTATCCCATACAGATTTAAGCTAACATTTCACACCTCATTAGTAAGAGTATCTCATCCAGGGACATTATTGAGTACAATGCCACTTTCAGCATGTACCTCACAAAACACATGCAGCAGCTGGAGATACCATGGAGGTTCCTCGCCAAGAGAATCCAGGGCCTCAAACATCTACCTTACACAGATAGGCTAAAGGGCCTGTCTCTCTACTCAGTCTCATACAGACTCTTCAGAGGTGACCTCTGTCAGGCATACAAAACAATCTCAGACCCCACCTTGATGGGATTGCTGCATATCTGCAAGTCAAGCTCCACTTGAGTAACCCATATGTGCGACCTCTACCTGGTTTATGACATAAATAGGACTTGGTGACAGGACAAATTTATATCCCAGAGAGTCCCTCTTCTGTGGAATAGACTCCCTCTCCATGTCAAGCAGAGTACCTCATTAACCCTTTTTAAGTGCATCCTGGATAACTGGATAGGGAACAGAAAATACACCCCTGGGATTCCACATGTGTCCCTAATGGACAGGGGTATTGGGTCATGACTTGTTGGAACATGGGCTAAATTCTTGGCTAGGCTTGTAAGGGCCTCAGGGCCAATAGCCTAGTAGCTTCCTATGATACAGTAATACTACAATTTGAAATAACTAGCTTTATATATATATATATATATATATATATATATATATATATATATATAGAAAGCATGGTCTCTTTTTCTTAATAACAGAAGTAAAGTTAATCTCACCTTCTACCAACAACTTTGAAATCAAACCAAAGAGCAAATTAAACAAGACTAAAAATATACTTTCAATCATCAAACAAAACATTTTATCTTAGTATCCTTTCAATCACATCAATTAAAATACCAAAAAAAAAATCCCCAAAAATTCTGGCACTCAATCAACATCCTCCTTAATCCTGGAAAACCCACTACCCCAGTCCCAACAACTTCTAATACTATGGAATGTATAGCCACTCAATTCATTTTATTTTTTTTACCTCAATAACCTCACTACTAAACTAAAACACTAATCCTCTGCCACATCCATTGCTTACCCTGTATCTATTCTAAATCACCCTTTCTATCTCATAGCCATTCTCTCACCTCTAGCCAAAATCTTGAAAAAAGTATACACAAAACAAAACTAATACAGCCCTTATAAGTTTTACCAATACCATAAATCACCTCAAAAACAACAACCAACTTGTCTCTGCCACCTTCCTTGATATGTCAAAAGCCTTTGACACTGTATCTCTTCAAATTCTTCTCAATAAAATGGCCTCCTACAGTTTCAGCCCTGAAGCCCTAAGCTGGTTTCATAGCTACCTCTCCAATTGAAAGCAGGCCACCTTATGAGAAAATAAATTATCTCCCCAGCTTCCCATCTCTGTAGGAGTCCCACAAGGACTCCTACAATAAAACTCCCCAATAAAACCAAGCTTATGGTCTTTCCAAATAACCCAGTATTAAATAACTAATCACCTCTCTCTATCTTTTCCTCCAATGGCACTAAAATAGAACCTGCTGAACAAACAAAACTTCTCGGTGTCACTATTGACAGTGGACTGAAGTTTGATAAACATGTAGCACTAACAATTAAAAAAGTCCATGGAAAACTTGGTACTCTCTACAGGGCCAGATCCTATCTCACCAACCATGCCAGACTTGCAACAGCAAGAACCCACCTCCTCTCTTCCCTACTATACTGTTCTCAAATATTCACCAACCTTCGCAAAACAGAATTGAATACCTCGTATCTTGCTATAACAAGATAGCCAAATTTGCCTCTAACCAGCCTCCAACATTACATCATTGTATTGCCCTCCACCACCTGAACTGATTTGGAATCCCAAACTTACTTACACTAAATCAATTATTAATTGCCCATATAGTCATGTACAAATGTGACACCTGCTCAGCTCTATCTGACCTTGTTCAACCCTATACTAACCTTAAGTCACTTAGGTCAGCTGATAAAGTGTTGCTTAAAGTTATCAAAACTCTTAACTCACAAGGGGATTCCTTATATTGCCACAAAATTGCTAAATACTGGAATTATCTTCCTCAGCATATTCTATCCATCACGAATACTCATAACTTTAAACAGGCCCTAAAACAATGCTTCTCAAACCATTGGATATGCTCCTGCTCACCCCCAGACTAACTTATTCTTACCCTCCTTTACTGACTTTCTGCTTTCTCTCACTTAGCCTCGTGTCCTCCTTGGCGATGACACTTCAATCCTTTCCTTTGCTTTGATTCTTCTCTTTCTTTTTCAGTCTTTTAAATGTATATAGAAATACATATTAAAAAAAAAATATATATATATATATATATATATATATATATATATATATATATATTTCTTTTTTTTTCCTGATGTAATGATTGTTTATTAATGCTGATTGTTAATGATGTATCATATGTAACCGCTACAACCTTTTTTGCTTTTTATATGGTTCTCACTCATATTTTTGTATTTAATGTTTTAACTGTGTTACTTCTCTGGAGCTCTCCCCAGGTCTCTGCTAAAAACAGGCAACTTGCCCAGTCAGACACTAACTGGTAGTCAAATGTAAATGAATAAATAAATAAATAAACAAACAAACAGATAAAAGTGTTTAAAGACCAATGGCAAATGCATCAAAATATAATATAGTTTGACAGGCAAATGTTTTTGTCTAAGGACACCTATGTGCCAAGGGTGTTAATAATGGAAGAGAGTGCAAGTAGGTTGTGGGTTTGGCAAAGAGGTTAAGGTGGTTATATCATAGACACAAGGTACTGGGTTTGATTCTTACCTTTGAACTGGGATATCTTGCTAGGCTTACCATGGCCCACAAGAGCAGATAGCTTATGCCTAACCTGTGTAGGATGTAGTATGGAAAGAAAGTGTGTCAGGGAGTTTAGAGAACAAGATAAGCAGGACATGAGTCATTTTAAAAAGGGGAAGAGGGAGCTAGCATTTAATTTGTGTTCATGAGGGCAATAGTCTATTTTGCATGGGTTGGGTGCTGAAGCTAGAAGCAAGACTGTTAATTGTCACTGTCTAGGTGACTGATGTGAGACAAACCAATTAGTACAAGTACCAGGTCATAGAAAAGCTTTGGATGAATATGGTTGTCTTATTTGTAAGATGGATGTGGTTTGGTACATAAGGGCACAGTTCACAGGGCTGTTTGATTAAGAGGAGGGAGAGAAAGGTATATGTTTATGGTAAGAGGGGGCCAGTAATAAAGGGAGTTAAGGAAGGGGTCTCACTGAAGGCAAGAGTTGGGAGTCAAGACTGTTGCAAGGTGGCTTGGTAAGGGGAGGGGGATGCTCTGGGGACATGCTGACAGGTTAGGATTTTAGAAACTGACCTCTGCTTTACTTGGGAAAAGCAGGTCTGTGTGCTGATGAGCAAGCTGGATAGCTTCTCCTCTTCTTGGCTGTGATCAGTAGGGAGCCTGAGGCACAGGATGTCCTGCTCAATGGATGTGTCATAGTCTTGTTATATATGTAAAGGCCATAGGCTTTGTTGGATAATTGCGTGAAGTATTCACATTTTGGTCAGTCAGTCAGTCTTGGAAGGGTGGTGGTCATGTAGTGATATTAGAGGTCACAACTGTAGATTGCAAAAGGGGGTGGGCCTTTGAAGCTGCTCATATTGGCTTACATTCAACAGCACAGTTGAGACAGGGTGCACCTCTCATCTGTTCAGATTATAGCACAATGGTACTGAGCTGCCATTAATATGACCTATCCCTCATAGGAATTTTTTTGTTCCTAGTGAACATTTGAAGGTTTCAGTTAGTAAACAACAATGGGCATAAACGTTCATATTTCATATTGATCAGAAGATGTAAGTTGATGTGTTATCTGGTTCCATTTTGCAGTGCATCCTTGTGTTGTTAGATGCTATCTTTTTGACATATTTGGTCTCACATGTAGTTTGGAAAGTTACAGTTAGTTAAGAATGCCCAACATTATAGTTTCATACTTCAGTCTGTAAATGCAAGTGGCTGAACAACATGTTGTCTTGGCTGTTCTATCTCTGATAGTTTTGTTTCTTGATATCATGGTGGATTGCAGTCATTTGGTAATGGCTAACATTAGGGTTTTTATATTTCTTATTGATGTGAAATTGTAAGCTGATGTATAGTTTGCTTATTGCCACAGTGAGTGTGATGTTCAGGAAAGTGGTATTAATAAAGCACTGAGGATTAGTCAGACATGATTAAATGACATAGAGGTTGCAGATTTCTTAGTTTTTGGAAAATGCATGTTGTGTACCCTCTTTTTGTTCTATTTGCTTTCTAGATGAATTGGAGTAGTCTTTTAAAAATTGTCATTATTTTAGGATTCTATTTGCTGCTGACCTTTGTTATTTTTGTGTACAGAATTTTCAACTGTCCCTAAGTTGCAGTATGTCTCTCTTTGGTTTCTTAATGTTATCCTGTCCTTATTTTCTGGTAAACCACTGAGGATTATAGGTTCATAGGTAGGTACTAGGCTATTGGCCCTAGGGCATATCTAAGCCTAACCAGAAAGGTACCCTGGCTTTTGCCACCCAAGAAAATTATTTTCCTGTGCCCCTGTCAAGCAGAGCCACATAAGTAATCCCTGGGGTGAATTTCCTATTTCCCATCCAATCATCAAGATTTTTCTTGAAGAGTGCCAATGAGGAGCTCTGTTTGACATAGATAGGTAGTCTGTTCCAGAGTATGGGAAGTCTCTGGGACAGGAATCTATTCCTCCAGCATGTTCTGTTTATTGTGGTGACAAGGTTTAGGTCCCTACAGCATATAGCTCGGAGGGATTGGGATTTCTTTAAGTGGAGCATGTCCAACAGCTCTGGGTTTGGAATAGCTTGTATGTTAGGCAGAGATCGTCTCTGAGTAGGTGATATTTGATATAGTAAAGCTGGAGTTTTTTGAGACGGCCTGCATAGGGCATCTGTTTGAGGCCAGTAATCCTCTTTGTGAGGTATTTCTGTGGCCTCTCCAGTTGTTGTAGATGTCTTGTGAGGTACATACCAAAAGGGGCACTGTACTCTATAATGGGTCTAATGAGTGATGAGTAGAGGGGAACAATGACCTCTTTTTTTCTGGATGAGAAACCTTTTGTGATGAGATGTGCCATGTATAAGGATTTCCTGACCTCTGTGGTGATTTGATTATCAAAGCAGAGACTACAGACAAAGCAAAACTGCCAGGCCTGGGAGTTTCATACACCTTGTTGTTCAGAAACCATGCAGTGAAATGTTCTGTTGTTTTATTATCAGTTAAATGACTTTATTAAAAAAAAAAAGAAAAAAAGGAAGAAAATCTTGCCCCAATGGTGTTACCACCTCCCTTTCCTCAGTTTGCATTGTCTAGAAATAGAAGGAAAACTATGTTCCTACAGGGGTACTGATTGTATTTCAGTGGTTTGTTGGTGTATGGGGTGAGATGGTTGGGGTTTACCTGGATCATCTGGTGGGCAGTGCTTGGGGTATCAAAGGTGTCAGGTTAGTAGTGAGTCATGGGGAGTGTCAGTTAGGAGATTGTATGGTGTGAAGGCTAAGTTTTGTTCCTTGTCATGTAGATGTTTAGTGTTAGAGCAAGTTCTGTGGGTAAACATAGGTTATGTGTATGAAGTGAGTTGATCAGTACATGTTATAGCATTGATGCTTTAATTTTAATGGCTGATTGATGAGGAGGTTTGGCTTATTATGTAATATGGGCACTGCTAATAATGTGTGGGCTTCAGTAAGTGCATTATGGTTAGTGGGTTTATAGCCTGTGATTTAGAGGCATTGCTGAGGAGTGTAGAATAGCTCCCAGCCTGACAAGGGGTAGATTGACAAGGAGGCCAGGCATGAAGAGGCCACCTTTTTGGGGTTGTCAGCACAAGAAGGTAATAGTGCTGGTGTTTTTTGTAGGTGTTATTTATTTATTTATTTTTAATTAATGATAGAACCGGTGTGTAGCCAGGACAGGATAAGGAAGAGTCAGAAAAGGGGAAGGTGCAGGAGCTGGGCAAGGGATGTGGGGAAGCAAGGGAGATGTGGGTGGATTTTTACAGCTTTGCAGGTTCACTTGCTCAATTTTGTGTTTTGTTTTGCAGGATGGCAAATGTGAAGGACTTGAGGTACAGGTGACAAGATATCACTTCCTAGGTGGTGGCTTTTCTTCTAAGATGTGGGGAGGCAACTGCAGAATGAGGTATTAGTTGTTACAGAGGGGGCAACTGAAAAAAGAAGGACTCAGAAGGTTGCAGAGGACTGCAAAACAGTGGAAGGGTCAAGTCAGTGCAGGAAGAAGAACTAGAAAAGATAACACAGTATCAGTATGGAGGTTTCAATTGGGTGTCCTCCCAATGTAGGCAATGTTACTGTTATCAATGTACCAGGAGGCATAGGCCAGGCTGAGATAGCTGATGTGTATTTACTGGGTTTGTTGCAGGATTTGGACAAAAAAGGAAGGATGAGGTTGTAGTAATTATTAAGGACACAAATCAGATCAAGCTGTTGGACAGAGTGAAGGGGATCAGTTGGTCAGCTTAGGAGCAGTTTTATTTAGTCAGTGCAGAGGAGCCTGTCAAGGCAAGCAGGATTTTGATTTGCATGGTGCTCAGTCCTTTTGGCAGAGGGGAGTCAGTGTGTTTTCATGCCTCATACTCCTCTGTCTGTGAAAGAGAAGACTTAGGGAGGGAAATATGTAGCTTGCTAGATGTGGATGAGGCTAAGAGGATCATGGAGACAGAAGACCCAGAGTCTCACGATTAGGGAGCAGCAATATTAGACAGACAATAGGAGGCTGAGTAGGTTTGGGATCAAATAATGGGATAGCTGCATGTTGACTTTCATTTATCTGATGGAAGTTATCATGGAAAAGTTCCCAAGCAAGTGCTGCCATTGTTGGCATTTTTCTGGCAATAAGGGAGGCTCAGAGATTGAGAGAAGACAGTGTGTGGTTGTAGTACAATCAATGCTGTAGGAATCCCAAGGCAGTTTTTTGCATTGGTAGAACAGGCACAGTGATACTTTCATGGGGACAATAATGGCTATATCAGAGGTTCTGGCTAAGGCTGACTCAAATGAAGACAGGAGCTGGAAAAAGCAATGCTGAGCTTTAAATGTATGGAGGTGTTCATGACCTGTTGCAGGTTTGCACATTTGCTTCCATTGCAGTAATCTACATAGCAAATGAAGTGTTGATACAAAAAAAGAGAAGGGAACTAGAGTGGTCAAGCATCATCTATGTTGCAGAAAAAAGGGTGTGGTTGGTAAGGGACCCAGTAGCTAGGTAGGGGGAGGGCAATTTTCATATATCAAAAGTCTCTTTGCCCTTTTGGGGAATGGTCAAGTAGGTTTGTCTTTCCACTGTGATGTTAATTTGGATGTTTTTCAGCATTACCTGGATAAGGAAGTAGTTCAGGAAGTGGTTTGTGTGTGTGTGTTGGGGGGGGGGGGGTACCACAGAGTTTTCAGTTAAATCAACATTTGAGGTTGTATGGAATCAACTTGTAATTTGCAGTCCATGAAAGTTAAGGAAGACATTTCTCAGATATTACTAGCATTATCTGGGATGCAGACCAGGGCAATGGCATGGAGGGAGGTGTTAATGGTCTGTTTGTAGGTTTTGTACATGTTTGTTCCTATTGCAGGGGCCCATATAATGAATGAAGTGTTGGTCCAAAGAAAGGGAAGAGAGTAGCCAAATGTCACCTATGTGGCAGGATGCACATAAGGTTATAATTAAAATGAACCTCATTCAAAGCTTGAACCTCTTTCCCTAATTCTCTGACATATAACTTGCACTCACTGCTCCTTGGGTGCTCTGTTTTATCCCTTTACATCTACTTCTCCTGTATCTAAACATTAATAACGTAATACATACAGCACTATATTTTACCCCATATTCTCTTCTCTCTTCACCTACTGCCTTCCATACAATCTGGTCCCACTACACTATTTTTACTCATTCACTCTCCATTGCTGGACCACAGCTCATCACCTGTGGCATCATTTTTTTTTCTGATTAACTGTACACTGATGGTACCTCTTTATTCCTGTGCTGCAACTTTGAATATAACCACTATTTCTTAAATATGTATATACTTCTATGCTGCTTGTGCATTGTTTTATGTCCTGCTATTTCTGTAAACTCTTTAAATAACCTTATTTGTACTTCCTGTTACTGCTATATTTTGTAACCCAGGTTGAGCCTGCAGTTGGTCAAGTTTGATCAGTGATCTACCCCATAACCAAAAAATAAATAAATAAGGTGGAAATGGCAGGACAGACAAATGGCTAGGATAGAGTGAAGGCTGCATCTACCATGGATGCAAAGTGTTAGGGCTGCAGCTGGCAGAGCCGATAAGCCTTCTGTGCATTATCAACATTCACTGAACTGAAGAGTCATAGTGCTCCACATGTGGCAGAAATCATAACCTGTCAGAGTTGCTACAGCTTAAAAGTAAAGACAGGGGTCACAGGAATAACCAGCTGCACCTCTGTGACTAGGGGGCCTTTAGCTAGAGGATAGGGAAATTTGCTTGGGAAGGCCAAAGGACTCATTGTGCTTTCAGGAGTTGTGGGCAGGCAGAGTCTTGAGTCCTTTGGCTTTTTTTCTTTTCAAAACTATAAGAATTGCCTTTGAATTTGGTCCATAAAAAGGGGCTAGACAAGTATCGCTTGACTCCTCATCTTTATTTTCCATAGGGTCATTTGCTGATAACTATATTGATAAGAAAATGGTGTGGATACTGTGTGCCTTGATGGATTATGTAGTTAGAGTGGTTTATTATTTAAGGATCTTTTGTTAGCCAAGTTAGATACTGAGTTAACCTTTTCACTGCTTCTAGTTTGGAATCAAGACTGATCAGTTTTGGGGATATGTTTGAAAGGAAGATTTCGTTTTGGCAAAACCACGACCATTTTATTTGTAGTGACATGTGATACAGCTCTGCAAATGCTTTGGCACATGCAAGTTGTTCCTCAGAGAGTGAGAAACTATTTGGATAATTTTCTCTTGGCCACAGAAAGGCAGGAGGGAGCTAAGGAGAAAGTCCAGTGATTTTTAGATTTGTGCCTCAAGCTGGTGGTGCCATTAGTGAAGAACAAGCAGGAGAGGCCAGCAAAGGTGATAACCTTTCTGGGTTTGGTAGAGAATGAAAGCTTGGGCTCTTTTTTAAACTGCCTGTGGATAAGCCAGTGAAATTAAGAGGAAAGATCGGCCTTTTTTGGGTTAGTAAAAAGCCAGAGTGAAAGATATTATGAAGTTAATCAAATTATTTAGGGACTAGTAGGGCATTCAACCCATTTCTGCCTGACCTGGTAAGGGGATGTAGGAAGAAGCATCACCTGATTAGGTTCAATAAGTTGGCTAATGAAGATCGGGTCATTTGAAGACAGTTTCTCATGGATTTCAGTGATGTGGCAAGGTGATAAGATGACTGGGAGTGGTCTAATGACCTATAGCTGTACATGTATGTGGCCAAGGACTTAGGCATGGGTCTGTTTTAAAAGTAGATGGTTTGTATTATTTTGGCTAGCTGATGGACCAGAAGAGAGGCTAAAGTATATGACACTGTTGAAGGCTATGCCAATCTGAGTGGCTACAGTAGGATAGCAAAAGGAGTTGTGGAATTAAAAGGTGGTGTTTCACTCTGATATTGAAAAAGCAGTACAAGTGTTGGTAAATCTACCAGATCAATGACTGTTCAGATTTTATTGAGGAAGCTGGTGCTGCATTATCTCAAGTTAAGTTTACTTTTTTCATATTTCAGGTAAGTTGAATTTGTTAGCTTATAGTCTGTTCCATTTTTGATTTCGCAGGTTTTTGGCTTTGGTTCCAGAACTGAAGGAGCATCTGTCAGCAGTGCCAAAAAGAAGTCTGGAAGACTGGCAGTTTGTAGCAGTGTGTTTAGGGAAGCTGCTGGGCTATGGTGACTAGAAGGGCATGGTGTTCAGTTATGTTAGCTTTTTTTTTTCTGTTTATGGAAGGTTTGCCTTTGCAGGAGTGGGAATTGTCAGTGAGGTTAGTGGTAATGAATGTGATACACACTTGAGAACGAGAGAAGGCTGTGAAGTTACAAGTATATTTTGCAGCTTTGAGTGCAGCAGCTAAGTTTTCACATTATCTGGGTGTTACAAAGCATTGGTTGCTCTTGAGGATGTTGATGGGCTTGGAAAGGTACAGAGGATTAGCAGTGGATGTAAGTTTTCCAGTAGGGGGAAGATGCATGTCTCATTGTTGACAGGTTTGTAATGAAGTCTCAGCTAATTTGATTTGCATGTATTATGGGACACTTTATCATTTTTTCTAGTATTTTGAATTAGCGAGTTGTTAGGGATTCTTAAATGGTCAGAGTTGTGCACAATGATTGAAGCCATTTTGGTTTAGATCACCATATCAAAGACAGATTAGGTTGACAAAAGTTATTAGGTAGTATTGGAAAGGAATTATGTAGTTTTCTTGAGTTTAGTGAGGTGGCTATTAACTTGTGGAAGTTTATGTTTAGTTAACCTGGGTTGTTTGCTTTTTCAGTTTTTGGATGGCAATCCTGTTACTGACAGACAGTTTGAAGTAATTTTTAAAGAGGTTGCTGAAGAGTTGAGGCATTTCAGGGGAAAAGTATACTGCTTATTCATTCACATATAATTTTTTATTTATTATTTATTTTTAATTAGCTTTTCATTTACACTTTGTTGATCGTGTTTGTCCCACTAAACCAATGGCCTTTCTTCAGAGGAGACCCAGCGTGGAATTCTTACTTACCAGTTATTATATAGGATATATATATATATCTCTCTCTCTCTCTCTCTATATATATATATATATATATATATATATATATATATATATATGATATATTATTATATAGGAAGAGAATCTGATTTAGCCTATGAGAATTAGTCAGCTAAGGTCAACCAAAGGAGGGGAAACTAGTTAACAGATGTTTTAGGTCTTATACTAAATAACTGGATTTTATTTGGGGGCTAGCCTGGTTTATCTGATGGCACATTTGCCTCAGTTATCATTGTTGTTTTCTTTTGTTGAGTAAAGAATAGTTGTCATCTTTGATCATCCATATTTATTTGGTCAGTGAAGTGAGTAGCAATTAGAGCATGAGGATCTTACTTGGGCCTTGATCCATCTCAGTCGGATGTGATGTGGTGGAAGCACAAAAGTATGCACTGGAGTGAGCTTTTAGCAATGGTAGAAGTTAAGGCAGTAACAGTGACCTAGTGTCATAGTAATTTATTTAAGTAATTATGAGTTGGGTTTGATTTTCAAATGTAAGTGTCATAGATAGTTAGAGACTTGCTATCAAGGCAGACAGGAGGTAGTGATTGTCTAGTAGTCAATTATAGCAAGATAAGAATACCAGTGACAGGAATGAGTGGTGAAGCACTCTGCTTCTGATAACTTAAGGAATGGTGCTGTTTACAGTGAAAGTCACTAACTCTGCTTTAGAAATGTATGTTGGTTATTATGGGTGAGTGGGCTGTGAATGCTTCCCATGGTTCCTGTGCATTTTGAAATACATTATTATCATTGTGGTTACTATGCTGTTATGATTGTTATAATGTTTATAGTAAAAATGATCCCTGCCAAGTAAAGCACCCTCAGTACCAAAACAAGTGTAAACAATCCAAAAGTAGAGGATGCAACCGGCTGTGAATAAATATCCACCAGATGTTCCAAAAACTGTTGTTTAATAAAAAACCAAACATGCAGAAAATTTTAAAAAAGGTAAGCGCTTTCACGTCAATACAACGCTTCATCAGACCTTGTAAAACAGAATGGTGCATCTCTTTATATACCATAGTGCTTTGCACCTTAATTGAAACTTATTCCAATACAATTAATGCAATCAATATAATTAAAGGCACTTATAGTATCTAGCCACTTTACATAAAATAACTTGCAAAACATATTTAAAGAAACATATTTAAAAACATATATTAAATATTAAATCAATAAAAGCAGATGCTGCAAATGTGCATATGTAGATAAATATATGTGTAATTATAAAATCAATGATTTAATGGCCTGCTGGCCAGGAAGGGCTTCAGAGATATTTTGTCATTGAGCCCATATTTATGGGCTTGTAGCCTTAAAATCCATTTGTTCTCTATCTCTTCCGTGTGCGTTTTAATATTCCCTAATCTACTGGTTCTTATTGCTAGTTCAAGGGTATAATTTAAAGGTTGAGAGATCCTTTGTCTAGAACATGTCGTGCCAATGCGTTTGATTGATAAATAGAATACGACCAACGCATTGGCACGACATGTTCCAGACAAAGGATCTCTACATAATTTTACATATATTTATTTACACATGTACATTAGCAGCATCTGTTCTTATTGATTTAATATTTAATAAATAAATATGCTGCTCCTTGTATATAAATCATTTTGGATTGTTAGAGTGGGAATTCACTACTACAATTTTAGGCAGTTAGGCTGGTTGAAGCTGAACAGTCTGTGAACCCTGCTCAGTATGGTTACTGTGTGATTTCAAGAAGTTATATTGTCAATATCATTATAGCTGCTCTGTTATTATGAATGTCATAATCTTTTGTTAACACCTTTATTTAAGTATCATCACTTAAGACATAGCCAAACAGACACATAATATAAAAGGAAACAGACCATGTCAACATGCTCATAGTTGCAAACATAATACATCACATGCATTATTTTATACAGTTAGCATTAATCCATTACATAATCAATTCTTCCTTTCCCTTAAACCTCATTCCTCCTCCAAAACATTTATTCTGCATGTATTGTTCACTCAATTTGTATTTGTATATGTAATTTGCTCCTTCTCCTTTCTAAAGATTGCAATTCCCATTTCTTTATTTCTGTTACAATATTCACTACTTCAAATAAAGTTAGTTCAGATTTAGATTTCCATTTTATAATAACTGCTTTTTTGTCAGCCACCAGAATTAAACTTAACAAGACCTTATTATGCCTGGGCAATTCAGATTCTGTATTCCTACTCTAAAAAAATAATTCCCTTAGTTACCCCATTTGGTCACTCAATATTTCTGATAGAGTGCTCTGTAGGGAATTTTCAAAGTCTCCCAACTCATTACACTCCCAAAACATATGTCCCCATTTACCTTTTTCTTTCTATCAGACGTCCAACATTTGCAATCTACCTAAGAAGAGTCTTGGAGTCTGCTTGGGGCATAACAATACCTATGAAAACACTTCCAAGAAAACATTATAAATCACAGACTTTGTTGCATATTTGGGAGACATACATATCTCCTCCCATTGCTTCCCTGTGAATTGCATATGCAGTTTCTTTTCCCAATCTTTTCTAACCTCCTTTGACTGATTTCTATAGTTATTCTGCAATATTTCATATGTCTTCCTAATTAAACCTTTTTAACAGCAGCTTCTGTTATAGATTCAGCTAAAAACTCTACCAGAGCAGGTCTTTTACTTATGATTCCCCTAACCTTTTCTCTATACCTATATTGTTATATCAATCCATGATAGGGAAGGCAGTCTGTAGCCAGCAATCTAAATGTCTTCCCTTCTTTTAATTTTCCTTCTCTAGTTATTTGCTCCCAATACCTTGGTTCCTTTGCCAGTTTTGTCCAGTAAATTACAGCCCCCTCTTGACTATTCTCAGTACCTCTAATTGCAGTCATCCCTATTATCAGAATATCCTTTCTTTATTCTCATGTTGGCTTTGCTCTTAGAATACTTTCTGCTTTATAAATATAATATTATGTATGGCTGTTGCTATTCTCCTTAAGGATCTACATCCAAAATCACACTTTCTCCTTATTTTTTGATTCTCCCTGCTTCACACTAGAGTAGGAAGGAATGGTCTAAAAACTAGAAACATTCCCTCCTCAACTTCAGTAAGCAAATAAGACTCCTACTGAAGTCCTCCAAAGCTAGCTATGAATCCAGATTAGCTTCCCTAACTAAGGATAACCACAAGACGTTCTTTAGTTACATCCATAACCTCAAAGGTAAGGCCCAGACTTGCACTGAACTTGTCATTAATGGTACTACATATATATAGAACATGTGAATATACTAAACCTGCTGGTTGACAGGTTCACTGAAAGCTTCACTCCCCTGTCCCTGTCACATATACTCCAAAGCATTCCTAACACCTGTCCCCTGCTTAGTATCTCTGAGGACCAGGTCTTAAATGCCCTCTCCAAGGCCAAAAACACAGCATCTATGGGACCAGACAACATCTCAGGCTGTGTTCTACATTGGTTAAAACAGGAATTAGCATCACCATCGAGCACGCTTTTCAATCACAACCTAAGCACTGGCTTTGTCCCAGCGGAATGGAAAACAGTTACCATAATCCTTTTGCACAAAAGGGGTGCATACACAGACCCTGGGAACTATAGACTCATTAACACGACCACCCTTATCTAAAAGGTCATGGACCTTCTAACAAATGTACAGGAAATCTCCAAATGCTTGACCTCTCCATTCCACAGTTTGGCTTTGTCAAGGGGAGATTATGTCTGTTAAACTTGGTAGACTTGTTTGAGACAGTCACCAAAGGCCTAGATGAAGGCAAATCTGAGCATACAGCCTATCTAGGGTTAGCCAAGGCCTTTGACACAATCCCCCACTTTGGCATCATTGATAAACTCAACCAGCTTTGTATCAACCCACATATTGTCAGGTGATTTGCAGACTGGCTCACTGATAGAACTCATATGGTCAAAATAGGGAATTCCACCTCCTCCAGCAGACCTGTAACCAGTGGTGTTCCACAGGGAGTGGTTCTGGGACCCCTACTGTACAGAATCTACTTCTCCAAAGTACAGGCTAAAAACTAAAGGACTATGGCTAACAAAGTTTGCTGATGACTGAAAACTGGGAGCGATCATTGAAATGCCTAGCGATGTCAACATCTTGCAAGCAGGTCGCAGATTAATGACTGGTGCCAAAGTCATAGTCTTAAACATAATGCAAAAAAATGCATTATCATCCCCTTTAGCAGGGATGGTGTTCCTGCAAACTACCACATCAACAGCAATACCCTAAGCACACAGTCAGTGGTGAGAGATCTGGGTACACAGTTTGACAGCAACCTTAACTTTGATCACTATGTCTCCACAATGGTAAGACAGGCATTTTATATTGCTCATCTCATAGATAAGGGCATTGCCTCCAGAAAAAAAAGAGGTTTTAACCCCCCCCCTTCCCTTATCAGGCCAATAATAGACTACAATGCTTCCTTTGATATGTTCATTTCCAAACACCTTCAGCAACTGGAGAGACCACAAAGGTTCCTTACAAAGAAAATTCAGGGTCTTCAAGATCTGTCTTAAGCAGACAGACTGAAATCATTTTCATTTTACTTTGTGTCATACAGACTGCTCAGAAAAGACCTGTGCCTTGCATATACAGCAATCTCTGACCCAGCTTTAATGGAAATGCTGCATATTTGCAAGTCAAATGGCACATGGGTCACTCTCTCAAAGGACCTTAATCTGGTATGTGACATCAACAGAGCTTGCTAGAGAGACAGATTTGTCTCACAGATGTTGCCACACTTTGAAACAAGCTTCCTATTCATGTTAAACAAAGCCCCTCATTGGCCCTATTTAAGCACAATTTGGATGACTGGATTGGTAACCAGAAATTCACCATTGGATTTCCACCTGTGTCCCTCTTTGACAGGTGCAATAGGTGCTGATTTTAGTGTCTGCTTGAACCAGACACCCTTGGGAACATGGGTTACACTTGGCTAGGCTTGTAAGGGCCCTGGAACTATTAGCTTAGTAACTTCCTATGATGATCATCCCTATCCACTTTGAATTATATATTTCATTTGTGTTATGTATATGAGCTTTAGTAGCTCTAAAATACCTCTTTAAACCAGGTAATCCTAAACCACCTTGTTCTGTTGGGAGGATCAGCTTATCCCAACTGATCCTTGCCTTTTCCCCTATCAGATAAAATCCTTCAACTCTTTATTAATTACTATTCGCAACCTCCCCTCTGGTTGATAAAAATAAGCCTAACCTGTATGTAAAACTAAAGGGACTAAAAACATTGTCACTGCTTATCTTGCTATCCATATCCATAAATAGCTTCCACTTTCTCAGCTTTTGTATTATTTTTTGGCTAGTCTCTTCCCACATACCTTTTGCTGCCATAAGATAATTATTTTTGACTAATACTCCTAAATACCTCATTTTATCATGTCCTCATAAATATGGGTATTGCTGAATAATTCTTGTGGGAGTATGTATTTTACAACTATAGCCTTTGTTTTGTCTTCATTAGTTTATATCCTGAAAAGGCTCAGAATGTTCCATAGCACTGAGATGTATTTTTTGTTTTTATGAAGTACAAAATTATATTGTCTGCGAATAAAGCCAACTTTTCTTGATTACCATACCAATTATATCCTTGATCTTCTGAAGCTTATTTTCTTTGTCAGAGTTTGAAATATAATGCAAATAACAAAGGGGACAGAGGACAACCCTGCTTGGTTCCTCTGTTCAGGCACAAGTTATCAGAGAGGAACACTCAAACTTTATAGTTGTTGCCTGTGATACCTCAGATATCCTCCTAATTAAACTTATTTTATCTGAGAATGCAAACCCTTCCACTTCCCTACTCATAAAATCCAAACTTAATTTGTCAAATGGTTTCTCTGCATCAAGATACACCAAGAATGGCAGTATTTTCTTACATTCTGCTTTCCTTTGGATCATAATTGTTCTATTAATGTTGTCAAATCCTTGCATCCCATCCACAAAACAGCACTGATCCATATCTATCAATTTTTGCCACACGTGTCATTATTTTAGCTATTATAAAAAGAAACACTTTATAATCATGATTTAAAATTTAAAATTGAAATGGGCTTATATGAAACTGGGCCTGGTGAGTCTTTACTGTCTTTGGGCAGTACAGACACCACAGCTTTCTTCCAGGATGTTGGTGGTTCCCCTCCTGTTAAAATACTGTTAAACAAAACATTCAAGATCTTTACCATGTTCTTCCTTCCTAGTTCCCAAACTTCCTTGGGAATTCCATCTATTTTTTAGACTTTCCTGCAGATTGATTATATGTCACTATTTTTATCTCATCTCTTTCTATCTTAACTGTTAATTGGTGAGCTTCGTCTGTCTCTAACCTCTGCATTGCTAAGTCCATCATAAATATTTTCATTTGTACTTTTTATTGATTTCTACATTCCTCTACTTTATACAAAGTTTCATAAAATATATGAATACCTTTAATACCTCTACAGGATATCTGGTTATTTTTCTTGTTATAGGCTCCCTATGTTTGACAACAACCTTTTCTACTTTCTGTTGGCTAATTCATTGTGCTAAATATATTTGTGCTCTAGAGTTATTATCAGAAAACAATTGCGCATGCATAATATCCAGATACTCGGTTAATTTCTCTTTAGCATCCTGAAATTGTGCCTTTTCCTTTTCTTTGAGATCACCCTTATTCTGCAATACTTTAACTTTTATCAGCCCCTCAAAATAATTCTTGTTACTTCTTAACTGTATCTCTTTTTCTTTTGTGTTTATCCTATTTTTAAATTTCATTGTCATTTTATCCTACTTACTAGCTATAATTTCTGAAGGAAGTTTTATTTCGCCTAATGTCTCTTGAATAATTTTCACTACCATTCTTTAAATTCCTGCCTTTTTAACAGGTAGGTTGAGAAGCACCAAAGCCTCATTTGTCCTTCATTACCCTGCATCTTTTTATTCTAGTTGTTATCTGCACATGATCTAAAATAGTTACTGGATGTGTATCAAAGCTTTCAATTAAATGCAAATGATCCTGTGAGATATAATTTCTTTATAGTCTAGTCTAGTCTAGCCCAGTTATTTTACCTTGGGGAATAATATATAAATTCTCTCTGAGATCCTACTACTGAATTCACATCTTCCATACCAATTTTATTTCACTCATTTCTTCAGAAATCTGCCCTCTTTTGTTATTCTTTCCCTTCCGGGTCCACTAGATAAATCCTCCTTGTTGCAAATCAAGTTCCAATTTCCATCTCTATCCTGCAAAAGGGTCTCACAGAGACAAACACCTGGTGTCAAAGTCACGGCCTCAAGCTAAATGCCAAAAAATGCATAGTAATCCCATTTGGGAAAAACAAAGTACCTACAAACTACCACATAGATGGGAATCCACTAAGTACAGAAGAAGTAATTAGGGACCTGGGTACCCAAGTAGATAGCATGCTCTCATTTGATAACCACATAGCTAAAATGGTCAGGAAATCCTTCTATGTGGCACACCTGATCACAAAGGGTTTCTCATCCAGATCCAAGGAGGTGATTGTGCCCCTTTACTCCTCACTCATTAGGCCCATAATAGAGTACAATGCCCCATTTGGGATGTACCTCACTAGACACCTGCAACAACTAGAAAGACCACAGAAGTACCTCACTAAGAGGATTAAGGGCCTTAAACAATTACCCTATGAAGCATGACTAAAAAAGCTCCAGCTCTTCTCAGTCGCTTACCATCTGCTCAGAGGTGACCTATGCCTGACCTATAGGGCCATGTCAAACCCTGAACTAATGGACATGCTTCACCTCAGAAAAACGAGATCACCTCAGAACCACTTGTTATAGTGACTTGAACCTATGTACAACAATAAACAGGACATGCTGGAGGGATAGATTCCTGTCCCAGTGACTCCCCTCACTCTGGAATAGAATCCCAATCCATATTCGACAGAACTCCTCTCTACCCTCTTCAAGAGAAATCTTGATGAGTGGATGGGTAATCGTAAGTTCTACCCTGTGATCACTTCAGGAGTCCTGTTGACAGAGGCCCAGGTTACTAATCTAATGGGGAGGCAAAAGCCATCACTCTGTGGCTAGGCTTATAAATGCCCATGGGCAGATAGCCTAGTACTTACCTAAGAACCTATATTCCCTGCTGAAGCTTATTATATCTCCCAAAGTTTTCTTAAGCTCCATAATAGCAGTTTTAGGTAGAATATAAATGCATGCCAGAGTAATATTGCCTCCCTTGACAGTGGTCCCTTACAACCATAACCTATTAGCTTAAAAAAACACACACACAGAGCTATCTATATCTTCAAATGATGAAGTATAACCCTCCTAACAGGAACAATTGTTCTAAATTGAAATTGGCAATGGGCATTAACTAATCTAAAATTAAGGGTATCCATGCCAGGGCCCATGCAACAGCCTGTGCTCCTACTTACACTAATTGCTGTCTATTCTTCTGTTCTTATTCCACTCCAAGATGTGAAAAACAGCTTAGATCCTTACAGAAAACATTAACTTTTTAGCCTTAAGAAAAAGTACATTGGCTGTGTTTAAATAAGACTAAATTATACATTGTTCTAATAAATGCATTATAGTATTTAGTTACCAGAAAGGCTGCTTTCTTTCATTCACTTCAAATATTTTGCTGACCTGCTTGTTCTTGTACATTTTAATTTGACTTTTTCTGTCAGTAAGCAATGCTCAGATGTCTCCATTTATTGCATTCACCTTTACTCATCTTGTTTCCATTGGAAAAATAAGAATGGAATGTACTTCTCTACAAACATTGAACATTAATTGTTAAAAGAAAACTATTCATAACACTGCGGTCTCTTAAAAAAGATGTCCAACCAAAATACAATGCAGTGTATGAATGCTATTTGAAACCAAGAGCCAGAAACAGTATAGCGTAGCACCACTAAATGCAGGTGCTTTAAAGGAATGTCACTGGAAATGTTAAGTCTTCAAGCTAAATTTATTATAATCCCAAACAATTAAGCATTTTCATATCTGCCTGAGACTTTATCAGAATTTTTCTGGCTCTTGTTCTTTTTTAAAAAAAAGGTCATTAGATTAAGCCAAGGTAAGAAAGCATTTCAACTCTACATATGTTATACTCAGTGCATTTTTACACCCCATCTCTAACCCATTAGCTCAAGATTATATTCATTTAACCCAAACATACTTTTTTCCAGTTTTTCTTCTATTTTTACATTGTAATGTCTACTAAAAAATTGCAATTTATGCCAATAAATGCTTTATACAAATAATGTTAGAATAATGTTAAGAACAAAAATTGTTGTATTTACAGTTACTTTCTCATTCTTTCTCTGTTTTTCCTATTATAGTGTACTTCTAAACATCAATAATATGAACTGGGGCACATGCTTGTCAGTCCCCCTACAAAATTAACAAAGTCAACAAAATTCCAATCTTTCTCAACCTTTTTTATATATGTAAAGCCATATTTTACAAATGTGATTGATGCTTTATAGTCTCACATTTATTCACTAGTTTTGGTTCTTCTGGTCTTCCTCCTGATCTCCATCTCCCAACCCCAGACACTGGTTCAAGTCCAAGGTACTCCTCATTCTTCTAGTCAAATACTGTGCTTGTTTTCTGTCTTTCCAAAATTTTCCTTTGGAACATTAGAACATTGTTCATAAAGTCTCTCTATGAGCTTTATTATCAGAAGAATGAGATGGAGAGTCCTTTTCTGTTTAGTGTCTCATTTTTATTGTACAAACTTTTGTATTTCCTCCTTAACTTGTTCTGCATCCAAAATGACTTTGATCCTCCAGGAAAAATATTATGAAGGCAGCTGGATATACTAAATTGAATCTCACACCTTCCTCTAGCTATTTCCTGATTGCTGGGATAAATATGCTTCTGTTCTGAATGGTGTATAGTGACTAACCATTATCCACAGTCTACTGTCTCTAGTTTTTAATATTTTGCCCTTCTGCTGCAGCTTTGTCAGGATCTAATATTTCTGCTGGTATGATTGTATCTCAATTAATGAAGGTATTGGCTACTTTCTGTTGGACAGGTTTGGTGCACACACATAATGTGTACTTTCAATTAACAAATCATGTTGTGGAATACAAGTTCAGTTGCTTGTTTGTGCTTTCATAAATGTAATACAGTCTGTGTCTTACAGTTTCTCTGGTACACCATTTAACCTTTAGAAACTTTCTAACTAACATAACCACACCTGATAAATCCCCATGATACATAGGGGCAGAATTGGGTTTGTTTGTTTGTCTAGACTTATTAAGGGCCTGGTGGTCATTAGCCTTATATACACCTACACATCTTTGATCCTGTATCTTTAATCATAACTCAAATAGATATTACTTTCTAGTTTAAGTTAACTATTCTTCATTTCACCCTTCTACCTTTTGTGAAGTATGAGCTATGCCTGCAAACAACACGAATGTGAAACTATACACCTGTCTACTGTTTGTGAAGCATGAACTATTTCTGCAAACAGCAACAATTTGAATCTCTATTTTAAAAAGTTGGATGTTCAAGCTATTTATTTCCTGTATTATATATTGTCTCTGCTTATCATGAAACTTATCACAAGTGGTGTCAATAACATTAATGGAAACTACTAGACTGCAAAGACAAACAAAGCTGCCAAGGTGACAGGGGAGTAAATTTGGGGCTTTCATTATTAGTAGTACACCTATCTTTATACTGGAATACAGATATCATCAAAACATTGTTAATATATCTTTGACCATTTCTTAAGTAAATATATGCTAATTTCAGTAGATTATGTGTCATTTTATCATCAAAATATTAAGAAATATTTCTCTACCAGGTTAAATATGTAGTAATATTTGTTTGCTTCATGTATTGTACATCTCAATCAATCTTGCATACACTGCAGCATGTTTTTATAGTATGCCTATCTCTTTAATGTGAAGATTTGAAACTTCTGCTATCATCCCGTATTGTCATATCAGAAACTATGATGGGCTCCACCAACACATCAATTTAGAAAAGTCACAGTAGATCATGATCAGATAGTATATACAGACTCCAGGCTCAAATCAAAAGTGCAGTGAATGAAAATGTAAGGATATCAAGGACCTATTGCCAGTATGTGAGAATATGACTTAAATGTTCTGAGAGGAATAGGTAGCCAACACAATCTGGTTAATAAGATGTGATAACAGTGAAGTAGTGAAACTGAAAATGATACTCATTGCATTACTTACCATAAATTGTAACATAATGATGTTTGAAAGGACATAGTTATCAAAATAAAGAGTTTAGGCATTTCTTTAAACATCCACCTTAACTTCCTGTATTTTAGAGAAAATAATTCCAAACTGTATTAACATTTACTAGAAGTCGCTCTTCTCCGTATTCTAGTCTCATGGTAAGGATGAATGGTAACTCAATCTTTGCAGACAAACATTTCAGATTAGTTGATAAGAGAATCTCACAGCTCTGGCAGTTAGCATAGAAGATTAAAGATATGAACTGTTAACAAATTACTTCCTGTGGCACAGGGCTGGGTTCCCTCAGCTTTAATTTGCCTACTGTATCACCTTGATCAAGTCACTTAACCAGGCAGAACAATTGGGTATTTGGGCTAGAATCTTCACTGGACTCCTGGACTGCAACCCTATTAAGGACCTATGGACAAGACTGGTATATAACTCACAGGGAATTTGGTTTTCTGAATTTTAAAAATCTAATTAGGCTGCTTAACAATTTTCAACTTGAGCTGCCAAGACAAATAATCTGAGGCTTAAATGTCAATCAATTATCCACAATTATGCTTGCACATTTAAACTGTTTAAATGTCTGCAAAACATTATCTTGGGTGTTAAAGGTGGTGTTTACTTTGGCTTCCCAAAATATCATGTGTTAACATTTGCTGCTATTCAGTCTCAGATTGTTGGACAAGTCCAAGACTTGACTATAAAACTCAATGCCAAGAAATGCATAATAGTGCTTTATGGTACGTGGCCTTCTGGGAAAACTGCCTCACTGATAAAACACTACTAAAAGTAAACACAATAGTCAGGGATTTGGAGACTTTCATAGATAGTTACCTGGCTTTCAACCAACATGTGCCTAAGGTTGTAAGAAAATCATTCTATGTCACTCAACTTATAAGTAAGGGCATGGCATCTAGGTCCAGGGAAGTTATCGGTCCACTGTGCTCAGCCATCATCAAACTCATCAATGAATATAATGCCCCCTTTGGTATGTACCTGAAGAGGTATATGCAACAATGGGAACACTCTCAGAGTTTCTCATTAAAAAATACAGGGCATAAACACAATGCCCTATGCAAATCACTTCAAAGGTTTACAGACTGCTGAGAGACGATTTATGCCTCCCATACAATGCATCCTTAGATCCAGCTCTGATGGATCTTTTAAATATCTAGAAAATGAACAGCACCAGAAGTAGCACATCTGAATATTTAAACGTTGCTTGTGATTTAAATAGGACATGTTGGAGAGAGGTGACTGTATCGCAGAGAATCCCCAGTCTCTGGAATAGTCTTCTAATTTATGTGAAGCAAGAGCTCTTCCCTAATCCTATTCAAGTGCAACCTGCACCAATGGATGGGAAATTAGAAATTCACCACAGGTTTGACACCTGTGTTTCTGATGGACAGAGGCAGCCATTACATCATGCCCTAACTAATATACTCCCCTTAAAATAACCTCTAAGGTTCAATAACTCATGGGATGCATTGGAGTTGCATGGCTAAGCTTATAGAGGTCCCAGTGCTCATTATCCTAGTAGACACCTATGAACCTATACAAGTCCATGCTAAAAGTATATGGAATCCCAGTTTGTAATTATAATGTAGTCCATTTTATATAATCAGGATAGATTTTGTAGAAGATGTGGTTATTGTTTAAGGAGTCAAACATAAAAAAAAATATTAAATATATAGGACCCCAGAGTGAATCACTGAGGATTGCCCTATTGAGCTCATATCATGTGAAGTAATGCCCTTGCATTTAAATAAACAATCAGACCCACTGAGCTACTTTCTGATCCAGTCCACCATTTATTAGAGAAATCTATACTGTGATTTTTAGCAAATAATTGTCTGAGATTCACAGAAATGAAGGTAGTATAAACATTAAATCACATCAGATTGTGAATGCTTTTTTAAAGGGCATGTAAAATATTCTTATAAAACTGAAGAAAATTGCCACTAACAATTGATTTATTCTTCTAGAAATAATGTTGAAGGATAATAGTACAGCCTGTGTGCCATATTTTTAAGCAATGACTTCAAGACTGTCAGAACTTGAAATTAAACAGATTGGTCTAAACATTTGTATTCAGCCCACACTCACACTTTATATTACAAAGCAGTTTGATAATGATTATATTCTAATTTGTAGATATTGCTGCCTTTTTGTAAGACATATCAAAAATAGTATTAAGAGGAGTTGAAAGAATAAAATTGAACTCATCAAGTGCATTTTGATTATTAAAGTTATTCTTGGAATTTTCTTAGTATGTCCATTTTTTCATTATACTGCCATCCTCCTGAAAACAATGAATTTGTATTTTCTTTTGTACTGGTTTTCATTTCCATAGGTTGAGATATCATGTAAAACATCTGCAAAATGCTATTGTTGATAGGGACATTAGCACTATTATTCACAAAGTGGATGATTCCTTCTTTTCTCTTAAAGAACCTATATTTTTGATGACACTGGTCTTATTGTTCTATGCATAGCAGCCTAGTCCTACCATAAAGATTTTGATGTCTACCATTATATGATTTTAACATGTTTTGTCAGAAAGTGCAATGTAGTGTTTGGGATAGTTTCTATGGTTTATGCAGTTTGCTGTTTTTATTGATTTTTTTGGTTGAATAGATAACCTTCATTAGAAATACTCAAACTGCCTAATCGGGTCTTTTTTACATTTCTACATGTCTATGTGATGTTTAGTGAACTGCAAATTGTTGATAAATTTACAATAACTAAATGGAGCCTCATTAGTAGTAGAGCCAGATTTATCTGATAGGTCAGTCTATGTGATTTTTGCAGAAATACACTTCAGTTAGTGAAAGGGAAGCACATGCTGTGTTGTACATGGCAGATTATACCATGCATTTGATACATGAATAATATCAGTGACCCTTACAGTTAAACGTACACATTATATGGATCATTTGTTGCATAGAAAACATGTAAATGACTAGCATGAGCTAGAATGATAGATTTTGCTGCAGTAAATGTCCTTTGGATGAAAAGTTAAATGGAGGTCCCATATGCGTGAGTTGGTGGTAGCCCAGATAGATGTAAAAGATCCCACAACACACATCGAAAGGAGTCAGGCATGTTCCAGGATGCCTTGGACAAATTCCGCCTAGTAGTATAACACCTTGCCTGTCCCTTGAAAAGAGGCTTCTAGTCCCGTGGGACTAACCTAGTCAAATAAATAAATAAATGCAAATAAAGATAATGATCTAGAATGATAGGTTTTGCTGTAGTGAAGGCGGGGAAATTCAAGTCCTGCAGACAAAATCTTATTGCATTCATGTACCACTGTCATATAATCAATTAGTTTTCTTAAGTCACTAATAAACTGTCATGTGGGCAGTAAATTGCAATGCGTGTTATTATTAATTCCACAGAGTTTAAATGCAATACAAAACAGTTTAGTGCATTTTAATACTTGTTATAATTTCACAGACACGTAGGGAATTCTTAAAAAAAATGTCACCCTTCCACATCTGACTGAAACTGCAGAAATCATGTAGAAAAATAAAGTAGTAAAGCCATGTAAATAACTGAAACAGTCATCACTATAGAAGATTTCCATGATGTCCACAATGAGAGAGCAGTTTTCAATCAACATATTCTCAAGCCACTGAGTTTGTTATACTTTAGACTTGTTGTGTACAAAGTAAGACAATCTTACTTAACCATCTTTTCTAGGGCCAGTGGTACTCTCAGGTAAAGCCACTTCCCTACACAGTGAATAATATCAAAAGAAGATGCTTAAAAAAGTCTCTGAAAAGGTTTGCTTCTAGCCTTGACATGGATAGACCCCATACTTAGCTCTTATGTGTCCTCTACCAGAACTGAAACTTGCGGTGACAACACAATAGGTACATAGGTTCACAGGTAGGTACTAGGCTATCGGCCCTTAGTCCGATTTAAGCCTAGTCAAAAAGGTTCCCTGGCTATTGCCACCCAAGAAAATTATTTTCCCCTATCAGGCAGTACCACAGAAGTGATCCTGGGGTGAATGTTCTATTTACCATCCAGTCGTCAAGATTTATCTTAAAGAGGGCCAATGAGGAGCTTAGCTTGACATAAATGAGTAGTTTGTTCCAGAGTATGGGAAGTCTCTGGTACAGGAATCTATCCCTCCAGCATGTTCTGTTTATTGTGGTGACAAGGATTAAGTCCCTGGAGCATGTGGTTCAGAGAGATTGGGATTTTTTTAAGTGTAGCATGGCCAACAGCTCTGGGTTTGACATAGCTTTGTATGTTAGTCAGAGATCGCCTCTGAGTAGGTGATATGCGACGGAGTAGAGCTGGATTTTTTTTTAGATGGTCTGCGTATGGCATCTGTTTGATGCCGGTAATCCTCTTAGTGAGGTATGTCTGTGGCCTTTCCAATTGTTGTAGGTGTCTTGTGAGATACATGCCAAATGGGGCAATTGTACTCTATAATGGGTCTGATGAGGGATGAGTAGAGAGGAACAATGACCTCCTTTTTTTCCAGAGGAGAACCCTTTTGTGATGAGGTGTGCCATGTAGAAGGATTTCCTGATTACTGTGGCAATGTGGTTATCAAAGGAGAGACTACTGTCCACCTGTGGCCCGAGGTCTCTTATCACACTTTCAGTGTTTATTGAGCTACCGCCTATGTGGTAGTTCATGGGTACCAAGTTTTTCCCAAAAGGGATGACAATGCACTTCTTGGCATTGAGCTTGAGGCCATGACTTTGACACCAAGCATCTGTCTCTGTGATGCCCTTTTGTAGAATGTCTATATCATTATGTGATTCTGTTATGGCTCACAGCTTGCAGCCATCTGTGAACTTTGTTTGCCAAAGATGTTCTGTGTTGGCCTGCACTTCAGAGAAGTAGATGCCGAACAGGAGAGGACCCAGGACCAAACTCTGTCTTACTCCACTCATCACTGGTCTGAAGTGAGACTTGGAGTCAGCTACTTTTACTGTCTGGGTCCTGTCAGTGAACCAATTGGCCACCCATCTTGTGACATAGGGATTTATGCCCAGTTTGGTGAGTTTATCTATAATTCCAGAGTGGGGGATGGTATCGAAAGCCTTGGCAAGGTCAAGTTAGGCTGTGTGCACTACCTTGCCCTCGTCTATCGCTCTAGTGACTGCTTCAAAGAAGTCAATCAGGTTTAGTAGACAAGATATACCTTTTGCAAACCCAAACTGAGTGGGTTCCAGGGTTTGGAGGTTACCTATGTCTTTGTTTATAAGCTCCAAGATGATATGTTCCATGGCCTTGCAGACCAGGCTCATCAGGCTAATGGGGCGGTAGTTTCCAGGGTCTGTGGTGGCACCCACTTTGTGGAGTGGGATAACCATTGCTGTGTGCCATTCAGTAGGCACATAGCCTGAGGTGAGGCTATGATTGAACATGGTACTTAGGTGGGGTGCCAGTTCATTCTGCAGCTTGTGCAGTACGCAGCCTGGGATTTTGTCTGGTCCCATGGATGCTGTGTTCTTGGCTTTGAAGAGTGCAATCTTTCCTTGTTCATCAGTGATTTCAGGGGCTTTGAATTCTTCCGGTATTATGATGGGCCATTTGTAGGGAGAGAGGGGGGTAAAGTTAGCACTGAACCTATCTGCCAGGATGTTGGCAATATCAGTTGGTTCTGTATATTTAGTGCCAGTGTGCTGCAGCTCAGAGCAGATCTTAGTGTTGCCATTGAGATTCTTGACATAGCTGTAGAATGCTTTGTGGTTGTCTTTGGACTCAGTGAAGATTTTTTTTCATAACTGGCTTTGGAGGATTTTAATAGGGATTTCAGCATCTTTTTGAGGCTGACCAGGGAGATCCTCCAATCTTGGGATTTTACTCTTTTTTGCAACAGGTTCGTCCTACTGTTGTAGAGTTTGTTTGTGGCAGGGGACCACCAGATAGGCTTCCTTTTTTTGGAGGATAGTGACTTGGCTCTGTTGGGGATGGCACGATCCATGCACTCGTTTATGTGCTTATACAGTGCATTTGTGTAAGATTCAGCAGTTGTACCTCTATTTTCTGTCTACAGGAGTGTCATGAAGTTTGCCACTTCTGTCTTAAGAAGCATGAAGTTGGCTTTGGAGTAGTTTTTGATGGTGGTTTCCTTGATGGGGGGTGGGGTGGGATATGGATGTCTAGGGTGATTAGCTTGTGGTCGGATTTGACCAGCGAGGAGTTGACCTCTGGTGTGGAACACTGGTTACCCATATTGGTAATACCAGGTCCAGGATATTGCTGCCCCTGGTGGTTGTGTGGGCAAGCTGATCCAAGGCATTGGAATTTATGAATTCCAGAAAACGTTGAGTGAATGAGTTGGTATGAGTAGTTTTCCCAGCTGATGGTGGAGTAGTTGAAATCGCCCATAATTAACATATTGGGTTGTACCTTAATATTTTCCAGTATCTTAAGAAATTAAGAGTGGGAATCCTGGGACATGGTGGGGAATCTGTAACAAGCTACAACCTGGATTGCAGGCTTGCCCAGTGTTAGTTGCACTTGGATAATTTTGGATGTATTATGTTGAGCAACTAGCCTGGAGGTGAGGATATCCTTAATGAATATGGACATGTCTCTGCCATTAGTCTTTCAGTCCAGGTTAGGTGGCCAAAAGGTGTGGTATGAATTATAGCCTGGTAATGCAGGGGTGCTCTCTAGAGCCTTGAACCAGGTCTCTGTCACTGCACAGATATCGATGTTCTCCATTTTAAGGAGTGCCTTGCGTGAGTGCATTTTGAGGTTTAGACTTCTAGCATTGAGTAGTATTACCCACAAAGTTTGCTTGCTTGTACCTGTTACTGTGGTGAATTTAGCATTTGACCCTTGCCTAAAAAAGGCAGTATAGGGGTGGTAAGAACCTTAGCCAGTATCCGGAATCTCAGGGATGACAGGTGCAGACCATCTCTGGCAAACCATCGTGGTCTGCCGATCATGTTGTCCCAGGCAGACAGATACCGGATCCCCTTAGAATCACACCAGATTAGCCAATTTTTGAAGTCAATTATTTTGTCTTTGTACTGTGGTATTCTGGGTGATGTCAAGATGCTACTCAGGGCTAGGGTCATACCTGCCTGGGCTACAAGATAGGAGAATTCCTCCATGTCTCTTTTCATGTAGTCCAGGGAGGTACATCTCAGGTCATTCACACCAACATGGACAATGACAGAGTCATATTTGTACTTGTATAGTGACCTGAGTATATGCATTATGTGGCGGATCCTAGCACCCGAGAGGCAGCTGACAGCAAATTTCTCCTTGTTTAGCCTTGTGAGAGGACATCAGTGTGCCTGACTATAGAGTCACCTATGACTAGTGTGTTGGGTACATTGTTTTGCCTTATGGACTGAGGTTGAGTGGCACACTGATTTTGTGGGCTATGTGTCATTTGGGTAGTGTTGGGTAGGGTGGTGTTTGTCTGCATTTCAGCTTGGGAGGTCTCTGTTGCCTGGGCAACATTTTTTTATAGAATATAGATCTATATATAGGAATTAATCTTTGTTATGCTTAATTTTTTTTTGTTGGGTTGTCCCGATCTCAGAAGAACTGTGGAATAAATTACCCCAAAGCTCATGTGTATCAGAGTTCAGCAGTTTAGCGAGCTATGTGTCAATGCCTTGGAGGTCATGGTTCCCAGTGTCATCATGTCTGCATAGAAAATAATGGCCCTGATCTATTTTTCCTTGTAATGTATCTTTTTTAAACCATATATTTTTTGCCAGCTACTCTCATTGAAAGAATGCAGATTATTATTTTATGCAAGCTATATTTGTAGCAGAAATTTGAGTCAGTGCCTACAATAATGGAATTACCAATCACTAACTTAAAAGGTTTACTATTAACATAAGTAGTACTCATGCTATGCATAATGGTTTTGGCCATATAGATGTTGGTAGCAACATATGGAAAATGATCTACTGAGCGTTGAGAGAATAACTTGGCTCTTCAGTAGGGTCATTGCTCTTGCAGCATCTTTTCACTACTCTTATTTGATTGGATTTATGAATACTATATCACTCAGATATTTGGAAGTTTTTACACTAAACAGTTCTACTTTATTTTTCCTTAGAGTACCTTAATGGATCTTTATGTATATTTAGTGGCACAGAAGGCATGCCTTTTTATATTAAAGCATTTTTTCAGTGTTAACTAATAAGTCATCATTTGTAATGTATCATTAGAGGTTTCTCCAACTGAATATTAAGTTAGACCAACATATTGTTAATTACCATAAACATGTAATTTTAGGAAAATCTTAGAAACTCCTTTGAGGTGGTGTGGTATTTCATTAACAGTAATAGTAAAGAACCTGCCCTCACTTTGTGGAGGTAATTGAATGGAACTAACTTCAAAATTATGATGGACAGCTTCTTGGGGCTGTGCTATTGGTTAAAGGACACTGAAATTGTTTCTGATTGTACATGCCATAAGTCCAGCATCTCTTGAATGTTTTTTCTTATATGAGTGTCTGGAATATTCTTATATCCAGTAGCAGAATAATTAAACATATTGATTGGTACTCTAATTAATCCAAATATGTTGCAGTGTTCACAATGAGGTAACAGATAATGCCTTGGTGTAGCTAGGTGATCTCTAAATCATATCACAAGTAAGCAGACAGAAGCATTTGACAGAGTAAGGTGGGACTTTATGAGCAGGACAATGGAAGCATTTGCATTTTCTGAAACAAATGTAAGGATGATTAGGAGGATATATGAGGGATCTGAGGCATACATTAAAACAGGTCGGGTCTTCTCTGATAATTTCTGCTTGAGCAGAGGAACCAGGGAGGTGTGTCCTCTTTCCCCTTTATTATTTGCATTATATTTAGAACCATTGTCAAAGAAAACAAGGGACTAAGAATTTCAATGATGTAATTGGTATGGTAGTCAAGAAAAGCTGGCTTTGTTTGCAGATGATATTATTTTATACCTGACAAAACCAGAAAGAGACATTACAGTGTTGTGAAATTTTTTGAGACAGTTTCAGATCTTTTCGGGGTAAAAAAAATGAATGAAGCCAAAACAAAGGCAATAGCGGCAAATTATGTACCTACCCTCGAATTGGTCCAGGAAAATCCACATTTATGGGGACATGATAAAATGAAGTTTTTAGGAGTATGGATTAAAAATTATTCTAGTATGGCAGCTAAGGATATGTGGCAAATGAATAAAAAAACGATAATACAAAATCTGAGAAAATTGAAGCTTTGTTATATGGATACGGATATTAAAGATACAAGCAGTTAAAATGTTTTTAAGTCCCTTTAGTCTTATACACAGATCAGGCATGTTTTATCAACCAGAGGAGAAGTTGCAGATAGCAATTAATAAAGAGCTGATGGACTTTATCTGGGAGGGGAAGATGGGAAGAGTCAAATGGAATAAGCTGATTTTTCCTCTAGAATTGGGTGGATTGGGTTTACCCAATTTGAAGGAGTATTTCAGAGCTACACAGTTAGGACTCCTGTACACAGCACAAGCAGAAAAGTATATTTCAAAGTGGAAAGGGATGATGATGAAACAGGGGGAAAGCTCAAGAAACAAGGAGAGACTGGGATTTTGGATACAAGCCTTTAAGGAGAATAGCAGTAATTATTCAGAATATTATATCCATAAAGCAGCAGAAGGTATTCTAAGAACTAAGCCAACATGGGAAAGGAGATTTTGCTGATAGGGGTGACTGCAATTAGGGATATAGACAATAGACAAAAGGGAGCTGGAATTTATTGGAAAAAAATGGCAAAGGAACCAAGGTATTGGGAGCAAATAACTAGAGAGGGAAATATAGAATGAGAAGATGCCAAGAATTTATTTGGACTGCAGGTTAGAGATTACCTTCCCTAGCAGGGATTGCTATTAGGATATAGGCAAAGAGAAAGAAATAGGGGGGTCCTAAATGAAAGACCAGCACTGGTAGAGTGTTTAGTAGAATTTAGAATAGAAGCTGCCATTAAAAAAGCAATAACGAGTAGAGCATATAAAATATTGCATGATAACTATAAGACTCATAATAAAACTAGAATAAATAATCTGGTCACCATGGCCACCTTAAAAATAAAGAACTTTTATTTATTTATTTTTTTATTTTATTTGCAGTTGGTTAACCAGGATAGTCCATTGGGCCTAGAAGAAACCATTTTCAATGGAGTCCTGGGGAGAAAAGCACCAAAATCTAACAATAATCGCAGACAAAATTACAAACAATGTTACAATAGAAGTTTTCTTTTTGTCATAGTAAGTACTAAAGTAGTAGTAAAAATTGCATTTAAACATATAATCTGTAAAGAGAAAATGACATTGAAAGTTTAGGTTATACAAATTACAGAGACAATATCTGAGGTAAAAAGTATTAACATTGTGAATCAAGAGTAGTTATTAATTGATTATCAGTCAAAAACAAATACAAAAGCTGGCCATAATGACCGGATCGTTTATTCTAGTTTTATTTAACTTTTTTATACATTACCGCGCATTAGCTGCTGTTTGTTTACTGTAAGAATCAATCAGACGAGGTTAGAAAGTATTAGGAGGAGAGATTGGATAAGCAAATCACAAAGAAATATTGAAAAGATATATCTATGTCTCCCAAATATGCAACAAGATCTAGAAGATTTATGATTTTTGCCTGGAAATGTCTGCATAGATATTTCTATATCCCCAAGTAGACTCCAGATAATTTTTCCTCAGGCAGACACCAGTGGAGGTGTGAGGGGGTTCTGGTAGTGTGGTGGATTGGTGGACTGTATGGATTCCCTGCGGGATGTACGGTCAGACATGCTGGGTGGACAGATTGGTCTGATAATGGATATAATTTTTCTGAGCTATGATACAGAATCGGAATTCCCTAGGCATGGTGAAACCTTGCTGTGTGTAATAATGGTGGTTGCCAAAAAAAGCAAGTACTAGAAAATAGAAATCAAAATCTAAACCAACTATTCTAGAAGTGGCGAATATAGTAGCAGAGATAAAACAACTGGACATGAGATCTTTAGAAAAGGGTAGGAGCAAACTACATAGGAAAAAATGGGAATTGTGGGAACAATGCATACAAAGGAGGAATGAGGTTTAAAAGGCAGTAGGACTTAAGTGAGCTGTGTAATGTTTGAGTGAAAAAGATTGGGTAGATTATAAGTGATGCATAATGTTTGCAACTGGGAGTCTGGCAGTATTGTTTGTAATGCAAAATGCTCGCAACTAGGATTGTGTCAGTGTGGTTTGTTTTAATTTAAAAGACGTATACTAGCCTATGTAGTAAGTTATGGTTTAATAAAGATGTTTCTTGTTGAAAAAAATGCAGAAATTGAATAATTTATGTAATGTTGCTTAGGTTATATGATATATATCAATATATGTGAAATAAAATGTTTGTTATGTTAATTATAATGTGATTACTTTTATATGAATGTAAATTTGGCTATGTCACAAGTGATAATTCAATAAAGGTGTTTGGAAAAAAAAACAAGTAGACAGCTTAATTTAAACAAATCTTGAAGTGAAAAATAATGATATTCTCTATAGTGGTGCTTATTATCAAAAGTTATTAAAAGGATGTGAATGGAATGAAGAAGGCTTACAAAAACATGCAAAGATTTACAGCAGTATTATTTTAAAATAATAATTAGGTTCATAAGTTCATAGGTAGGTACTAGTATCTGCCCAATGGCATTTATAAGCCTAGCCAGAATATGTTGGCTTTCGCCGCCCCCTTAGATTAGTCCCCTGTGCCTCTGTCCAGCAGAGCCACTGAAGTGATCCCCAGGGTAAGCTTTCTGTTTCCCATCCATTCGTCAAGGTTCCTCTTGAAGAGTGTTAGTGAGGAGCTCTGCCTAATGTAGATTGGAATCTTGTTCCAAAGCATGGAAGTCTCTGGGACAGGAATCTATCCCTCCAGCACTTCCTATTTATTGTTGTGGTGAGGTTTAGATCCCTAGAGCATGTGGCTTGAGGGGATATGGTTTTCTTTAGGTGGAGCATGTCCATCAATTCTGGGTTGGACTTGGCCTTGTATGTCAGGCAGAGATCACCTCTGAGTAGGCGATATGCAACCGAGTACAGCTGGAGTTTCTTCAGTCAAGCTGCATAGGGCATCTGTTTGAGGCCAGTGATCCTCTTGGTGAGGTACTTCTGTGGTCTTTCCAGCTGTTGCAGGTGTCTTGTAAGGTACATCTCAAATGGGGCATTGTACTCTATGATGGTTCTGATGAGTGATGAGTAGATGGGCACAATGACCTCTTTTGATCTGGATATGAACCCTTTTGTGATTAGGTGGGCCACATAGAAGGATTTTCTAACCACTTTGGCAATGTGATTATCAAAGGAGAGATTACTATCTACTTGGGTCCCCAGATCCCTTATTACGTCTTCCATATTTAGGGGACTACCACCTATGTGGTAGTTTGTGGGTACTTTGTTTTTTCCAAAGGAAATGACTATGCACTCATTGGCATTTAGCTTGAGGCCATGATTTTGACACCAGGTATCTGTCTCAGTGAGGCCCTTTTGGAGGATGTCTGTGTCAGCTAGAGAGACAGTTATAGCCCCTAGTTTGCAGTCGTCTGCCAACTTGGTCAGCCATAGTCCTCCTGTGCTTACCTGTACCTCTGAGAAGTATATGCCAAACAGGAGGGGTCCTAGGACTGAGCCCTGGGGAATGACACTTGTAACCAGTACAGAGTCAGACCTAGATCCTGCACCTGTCACCATGTGGGTTCTGTCCGTGAGCCAGTTGGCAACCCATCTTGTGACATAGGGGTTTATGTTCAGGCTGGTGAGCTTGTCTATAATACCAGAATGGGGAATGGTGTCAAAGGCCTTTGCAAGGCCTAAGTAGGCTCTGTGTACCACCTTTCTCTCATCTATAGCCTTGGTAACTGTCTCAAAGAAGTCCACCAGGTTTAGGAGGCATGCTCTGCCCTTAACAAAGCTGAATTGGATAGGGTCCAATGTTTGGAGGTTCCCAATGTCTCTGTTAATGAGTTCCATGATGATGCGCTCAATAGCCTTGCAGACCAAGCTAGTCAGGCTTATAAGGCGATAGTTCCCGGTTTCTGTTGTGGCTCCACCTTTGTGGAGCGGAATAACCATTGTTGTGCACCACTCTATGGGTACATAGCCTGTGGAGAGGCTGAGTTTGAACTGTGTGTTTAGGTGAAGGGTTAGTTCATCTTTGAGCTTGTGTAGGACGCAGCCTGGGACACCGTCCAGTCATATTGATGCTGTGTTTTTGGCTTTGAAGAGAGCTGTTTTAACCTGAGTGTCTGTGATTTCAGGGGCTCTACATTCTTCTGGTATGGTTATGGGCCCTTTTGGGGGAGAGATGGGGTGAAGTTTGCACTGATCCTGTCTGCCAGGATGTTGGTGATATCAGTCAGTTCAGTGTATATTGTGACATTCTGCACTAACTCTGAGCAGATCTGAGCATTGCCACTTAGATTCTTGACATAGCTACAGAATGCCTTGTGGTTATCTTTGGAGTCCTTGGCAATTTTTCTTTTGACGCTAGCCTTGGATGATTTTATGAGGGATCGTAGTTTCTTGCTGATATCAATCAGGGATGTCTTCCCTTCTTGGGATTTTGCTCTTTTCTGTACTAGTTTCCTCCTTCTGTTGTATAGCTTGTTTATGGCAGGGGTCCACTAGACTGGTTTCCTTTTCTTGGAGGAGTGAGTCTTGGTTTAGCTTGGGATAGCATGATCCATACATTCTTGTAGGTACCCATAGAATGCATTAGTAAAGGATTTTACAGCTTGAACAGCATTATCCTTTAGCATGGGGGCTTTGAAAATTTCCACCTCGGTCTTAAGTAACATGAAGTTTGCTTTTGAAAAGTTTTTCACGGTGGTTTCCTTGACCGGGGGTGGGGGCGGAATGTGGATATCCAGAGTGATTTGTTTATGGTCAAATCTAACCAGCAAGGCTTGACCTCTGGTATGGTACACCGGTCACTCATGTTGGTGATAACCAGGTCCAATATGTTGTCACCTCTGGTGGGAGTGTTGACCAGTTGATCCAGGGAGTTTGAGTTTATAAATTCTAGGAAATGTTGGGCAAGAGAGTTAGTGCTTGAGTAGTTCTCCCAGTTAATGTTTGGGTAATTGAAATCACCAAATATTAGGGTGTTTGGTAGGACCTTTACGTTTTCCATTGTTTCCAGAAATGTGGAATGGGGGTCCTGGGACATGGTGGGTGATCTGTAGGAAACTACAATTTGAATTGCAGTTTGGCTCATTGTTAGTTGCACATGGATAATCTCTGAAGCATTGTGCTGTGCCACTAACCTGGTGGTGTGGGTATCCTTGATGAATATGGATACCCCCCCCCCTTTTGTATTTCGGTCCAGATTCTGTGGTCAAAATGTATGGTATGAGTTGTAGCCTAGTAGTGCTGGGGTGCTGTCTGGAGCCTTAAACCAGGTTTTTGTTACTGCACATATATCAATTTTCTCCATACTGAGGAGTGCCTCGAGTGCATGCATTTTGAGGTTTAGACATCTGGCATTGAGTAGCATTACCCTCAGTTTTTTGTTACTTGTGCTATTTATGGCGGTGGGTTTGTCTTTTGAGCCTTGCCTAAAAAAGGCACTATGGCGATGGCAAGAGCCTTGGCCAGTATTCGAAAGCCTAAGGGTGACAGGTGCAAGCCATCTCTAGCGAAGCAGTGTGGTGTGTTGAGCATGTCATCCCAGGTGGACAGACACTGGATCCCCTTTGAATGACACCAGAAACTTAACCAATTTTTGAAATTGATAATTTTTTCTTTATACAGTGGTATCATTCTTGGTGAGGGCAGGATGCTACTCAGGGTCAGGGTCATACCGGCCTGGGCTACGTGATCAGAGAGCTCTTCCATGTCTCTTTTCATGTAGTCCAGGGAGGTACAGCTCAGGTCATTCACACCAACATGGACAATGACAGAGTTGTATTTGTACTTGTTCTGGAGTGACCTGAGTGCTTGTGTTATGTGGCGGATCCTGGCACCCGACAGGCAGCTAATAGTAACCTTCTCCTTGTTCAGCCTAGTGAGTGGGACATCAGTGTGCCTAACTATAGAGTCACCTATTAGTAGTGTGTTGGGTATGTTATTTTGCCTTAAGGGCTGTGATTGCATGGCACACTGGTTTTGTGAGGTATGTGTTTCATGGTTTGTGTTGGGGGTGGAGGTTTCTTGGATGACTACTTTGGAGGTCTCTGTTGCTTTTGCAGATTTTTTTTTAGAGCCTCCGAGTATGTTTTCGTGTATTTATGTGTGTTTTATTTCCAGTGCTGGTTTAATGGGTCTATGTGAGACTGGTGGTGTGATGCAAGTATTTCCCTTCTCCTCTTGACTGTTTGATCCAGTCTTGAGTTGAGAGAGCTTAGCCTCCAGTTTGGCTGTATAATTGCACCTCTCGCATGTATTAGTGCTTGGTGGTAGGAGGAGAGGGTTGTCTCTGTACATGAGGCAGTTGTAACATTGCCTCAAAATGCCCAGATTCACCAGTTGGACTGGAGAGTACACATGAAACTGCCCTTTGGACATGCCTGGATAGGTACTGTGAACTGTTTTACTGATTGGCTGGTAAGGTCGTATAGAGAGCCTTGTCCTTCTGTACAGTATAGGGGGGGGGTCTAGTGCTAGGGTTTATAAGTGCTTGCTATGTGTTTTGAGCAAGTGGCAGCCTGAGAAATGTGGTTTGAGTGCTTAAGTTGAAATTTTGTCTAGTTCCAAGGGAAAAATTGAAGAGGAGACTTTGTGGATCTCTGAATAGTTATATCCTAGCTAACCGGCGCTGCCCAAAACCTCAAAACTGGGCAAATGTGGTTTTTATAGCAGGGAAATGAAAGAGATAGAAATTACCCCAAAATGGCCAATAAACTACTAATTTCTGGGCTGATACCACTCCTCCAGGGACAGATAGGCTGCTCAAACAGGTGACCAGAGAAACTTTCTTCTATCCAAGTAAGGTATGGGCAAACACAGAAACTTGTAACTCTCAATATATCTCGTATAAAAAATGAAAACTAAAATTCAGGCAGCAGCTAACAATAATCCAGTCTTAAAATACTTCAGAACATATTAATTGCAAGTTGGTAAAGTAAAGTGTTATAAAGCAAAAAGACAAAGCAAAAAAAAAGGATGACACAATTGTTGTTTACTATCTTGGGAAACATTTTCTTCCAAACACAGTATACAGCTATCGATTCCTGCATTTATCACACCATAAATTGTAAAAGAAAACATTCATGGCTTAGTGTTACTTACTATATATAAACAAATGTATAATGATTTAATGGGAATATAACAAGCAAAAAACATGCTTATATTATGACTCACAAAAACAAAGTCATTTGAATATATTTTCTATCCACCTCCTGAGGTTCTTCATGTCACACACATCACATTGCAAAGACACCATATTTTCATGGTGTATTTCATTCATTGCCACTTACAATTCCATGACCTGTCTTTTTAAGCAGGACTTACATTTGGGATGTAAGGACTGTCACTAAACTCTTATATCATTACCAAAATCAGGGACTTACAGTAATGAATGAAACTCTTGCTCTCATCCCTTCCACTCACTGCCAACCAGTTACAAAGTCAGAGAAAGAGTAGTCACTCATGCTTGTATTTGTTTGCAGCCATTTTAGGAGCTGATACAGTGAAATATTTTGAAAAAAAAAGTTTCTAGAGTAGTATGGTTGATGAAAGTGTTTCCTTCAAGTATAAAGTCATGTTACAGCTAATGTTTTGCTCATCCCGCAAGGAAAATAATTTATTATAGCAATGTTTTAATGTTGATGAGAAGTGCTCTGTGCTTCATGTTGCTGAAGGAGGTCTTGGATGATTAGGTACTTCAGTGCAGTATTTACTAAGTAAAGACAGTTCGGTTGTTATTCTCACAGTTCACTATAGGTAGACCAGGACTGGCCCACTTCTTTGGCCATATCAGCCATCATAGATGATCTACTGATGAGCTATATTTGTCCTTCTCGGTTTACCAACATAAGGTCAAATGCAATAATGTCTAATGGTCACTTGATTGAAAAATAACATCTAAACCTAAAACACGGAAAGAGAAAAATGTCTAAAATCATTTCATTGAAAAAGCAATTAGATCACCTCTACTATTTTGCAGGGGGGCTACACCACCCTGCACCCCCCCATGCAGGGGGGCTGTGCCCCCCCTCCACTTAAATATACCAACTCTGGGATCGCACTACAGTGCAGAAATGGGCAAATTTGACATCTTGAGTTTAGACTGATGTTATTTCAACTTTTCAATTAATGAATACAGAGTTTTCAACAAATTCATGTTCATCCATTTAGCATTAGACCTTATGATTGCAAACTGTCCTTCTCATACATAATGGAAGGTACTGGTGTTCAGTCAAGTGTGGATTACTGCAGTACTAATAAGCAACATTAGTAAAGGAATACAAAATATAATCTACTACAGCAGGTATTTTACATATCTTAATAATGAAAACTAAGACACAGGACAACTGTCTGACAATGAGAAAAAGTAGTCAGCATGTTTGTCTGCCTGCTCAGCCTTAGCCTACACTGGGCTCAACCTTGTCCAAGCTTTATTGCTGGTGAGGACATCAAGCATGCTTGTTCAGCATCATACTGCTGATAGGGAGTGTGCCCTAATTCCCTACCTCTTATGGCAGTCTTGCCAGCTCCTTGATTGCTACCCATAGGAGGTACTTGCAGTCTGCCACTCATGCACAATTTCTGATTAAAAAGCTTAACTATCATAGGTTCACAGATTCATAGGTATATACTAGTCTAACCACCACCAGGGCCCTTATATGCCTAGTCACACAGCCCATCCTAACTGTGTCCTCATGTAACATGGGCATCTATTTGGAGGGGCATATTAGTTAGGAGGCTCCTAAAGTTTAGTAGGGGGTATGTTCATTTTGGGAATATTTATTGCCTGCCTCTGTTAATTAGAGACATAGCAGCCAGACCATGAGTGAATTTCTGCTTCCCCATCCAATGATCAAGGTTACAGTTGAATAGGGTTAGAGATGGACTCTACTTCACATGGATGGTGAGCCTACTACAGAGTATGTGGTCCCTTGAGACACATATCTGTCTCACCAGCATGTTCTATTTATGTTGCAAGTAAAGTTTACATCCTTGGATCTAGTGTGTATGGTGCTATTCATTTTGTGGATGTGCATAAGGTCTATCAGGGCTGGATTTGAGGATGCCTTATATGCCTGGCATAGATTGTTTCTCAGTAACCTATAGGAGACTGAGTACAGAGATAGGGCTTTAATGTGATTTGCATAGTACAATGTGTCAATACCCTGGATTGTGTTTGTGCGAAACCTTTTTGGGAGTTTCAGCTGTTGAATATGCCTGGTCAGGTAACTGCTGAAGGGGGCATTGGACTCAATGATGGGTTTGATAAGGGATGAGTAAAGTGGTACTATAATTTCCTTGGACCTAGATGCCATGCCCTGACTTGTAAGCTGGGTGACATTGAATGATGATCTTACTATTTTGTTTACGTGTTGGTAAAAGGCCAGATTACTGTCAACATATGTTCTCAGATCCCTAACTACTGAGTCAATGCTTATGGGTGTCTTATTGATGAAGTAATTAACCTGGGTGGACTTTTTCCTACAAGGCACTATAATGCACTTCTTGTCATTGAGTTTAACCCATGGCTTTGACAGCAGTTATTTGTTTGTCTTAGACAGTCTTGCAGGAATTTGGTGTCATGAGGGCTATCTATGATAACTCTCAATTTGCAGTTGTCTGCAAACTTGGTGAGCCAGAGACCCTTGACATTAGCCAAGAAGTAGATGCCAAACAGGAACTGGTCCAGCACTGAGCCCTAAGGTACACCACTGGTGACCAATATCTTCGTGGAGGTGGTCTCACCAATCCTGACTTATTGTGTCCTATCTGTAGGCCAGCTGGTTACACAGTGAGTTATGTGGGGATTTATGCCTAGTTCAGTGAGTTTGTCAACAATACCTTTGTAGGGTATTGTACTGAATGCCTTAGCTAGGTCTAGGTAGGCAGTATATACTGTTTTCCACTCATCTATTGCCTTGGTGACCCTCTGAAAGAAGTCTACCAGGTTAAGTTGGCATGACCTTCATTTGACAAAATCAGACTGAGATTGGTCCGGTGTATCTAGGTTGCCAATATCTTTGTTGATCATTTCCATGATAATTCGCTCCATGGCTTTGCATGTTAGACTACTCAGACTAATGGGTCTGTATTGTCCTAGGTTGGTTGATAGTCCACTCTGGTAACAGCTGGGAGAGTTATGTTAGTAGGGAATTCACAGTAGAAGGCAAGGGGGGGGGGGGTGAAGTTAGAGCTGAATTCATAAGCCAGCATGTTCACTATGTCACTCTGCTCTGTTAAATTGCCATTTACCACTAGTTCAGCACACTGCTGTCTATAACCTTTAAGACTGGAGAAAGCTTTGTGGTTGTCTTTAGCCTGAGAGGCTATCTTGACTTTGTAATTAGACGGGTAGCATTTAATTAGTCCTCTTTGTTTCCTTTTGCAGCATAGAGTTGGCCAGAATCATATTCTATACACTGCAGTGAGACTAGGCTGCTCCCTCCCCTCCTCCCCAGGATGGGTGATCTAAGATTGGCCACTCATTCCCATCTTCTCCCTGTAGCCCCTTCAGTGCCCATGCTGCTCACCCAGGTTGCAATAAGGGCTTTATCCCTCTGCACAATGGGACCACTCCCTAGGTCTTTTTCATTATAATTCAGTATAGGAGTGTATGACAGTTAGAGAAGAGGCTGATCTGGGTTTATCAAGTGCAGATTGTCTCAGTGACTGGATGCTGAGTGAGCTGTCCAAGAACGATATGGATGAGATATTCCACCCAATGTAGAAATTATTTATAGATTGCATTCAACTTGCAATGTAAGAAACAATGTATTTAAGGAGATTGGTTATATCATGAAAGTAATAATGTGAACGGCTGCATATTATACCAGCTCAGAGTTTTAAACTACTACTGATGCAGATGGCTTCAGTTATGGTCTGAGCTATGTCAGTTTGTTTTATATGTATTTATTTAGTAATAAGATATCCATAACATTATTGTAATAAGAGAAACAGGACACTATCCTATATACTGGAGAAAGATAGTCATGGGTGAATGCTTAGCATTTTACTGGCATAGTAGGAAGAACATGCAAGAATGGATTTACTCAGAATTCTGTTATACAGAAATTTTTTGGTGGTTTGGTAGAACTGCCAGATGGTCTCAATCCAAGATGTGAAGACTGCTTATTTCTTAGCCATTCTCAAAACATTACTTAAAAAAGTTATTTATCATAATCACAATAAGGTCGTATGTTGTTATAGGCCCAAGAGGATCTTATTGCCTAGCACAACCCAAGATATGGAAATGTTATTGTAGGTTGTATGCACACATGGCTTTTACATCCTGGGAAAAACAAATATTTGACAAGGTGTGGCAGGGATGGGTGCAGGACATCAGTGCTCTGGGATATTAGAGGTTATAGTAAAAAAGTAGTGCATGTGTTGCAAGGTAACAGACATGATAATGTATGCCATAAAAAGGTTCAGACGTTCGAAGTTTCATAGGCATTTACTAAGCTAACAACTATAAGAGCCTTTTTAAGCCTAGCCATGCATTCCAAATCTCTGCCAAGTTCTGGTACCCTTGATAAGTATAAGTAGGGGCTTGGGAGGTGAAACATTTACAAGCAGGGGCCTGGGAGCTGAACAATTTACACGTTGCCTGTGTCCATAGGTTCATAGATTTGTACTAGGCTAACTGCCATTTTGGGCCATTTGAAGCCTTATCAGTTACCCCATGTGAGAATCAAATCCTGCACCTTGTGTCTTTAAGGTAAATACCTTAACCATTATGTCATCCTCCCATTAGAGACATAGACACCAAACCAGTGGTGAATTTCCTGTTCCCCATCCAATTGTCTAAGTTACACTTGAATTGGGTTAGGGGGAATGCTGCTTCACATGGATGACGAGCCAGTTCCAGAGACAGGGGTAATCTCTGGGATACATACCTGTCTCTCCAGAAGCTCCTATTTATATCACAGGCAAGGTTTTAGTCTTTAGAATGGGTAATTCTGGTGCTGTTTGTTTTGTGGATATGCAGGAGGTCCATCAAAGTGATGTCTGACAATGCCCTGTATGCCAGGCATAGATCTCCCCTCAAAAGCCTGTAGGAGACAGAATACAGGGATAGGGCCTTGAGGCAGTTGGTGTACAGCATTTTACTTACACTCTGTAGCCTTTTAGTGAGGAATGTCTGTGGATAGGTACATACCAAGGGGAGCACTGTACTCAATGATAGGTCTGATGAATGCTGAGTACAGTGGAACAATGACTTCATTGGACCTATATGCCATACCTTTATTTAAAAGTTGCGCAACATAGAATGCTTTTCTCACTACTGTAGGCTTGTGATAATCAAAGGCTAGATTACTGTATATGTGTGTCTGTGTCTGTAAGTCTCTGACTACTGGATCAGCCAAAAAGGGAATGTTGTCAATATGATAGTTATCAGGAGTGGATGACTTCCCGAAGGATACTATTAGGTACAAGATGTTGCCAGAGAGATAGAGAGAGTCACAAGAGGACATTGTCCACCAAAACAGAAGCGCCTGACAAAGGTGGAATTGCTCCTGATAATACCCTCTGAGTTATGTAAGTGAACCCTTATAACTGCCAGTGTGGATTGATATGGTAGCCAGGCTGTTGATTACTGCCTGTTTGTCTGTAAGGGATGCACCAGTTTAATAACAGCAAAATTATCTGAAGTTGTACACACATGTGAAAGAGATTATTTTCAGAACATGTATGCATATCTGTTCTCTGAGTACATCAAGGCTGCGACTGCAGCAACTTACAACACAAAGTATGTATGTGCCATATGTTATTCAAATAATTGGGCATGAGATGGGGGGCAGAGCTTGAGGCATATGGGGTGCTGCCACAGATATGTTATCTTAATATTTTCACAGGATCCACTAGTAGAGGTCCTAGAACAACAAGGCAGCACATGCCTGAAGTCACCAGGCCACATTTCATTAATAATGATGACAACATGCACATGACACATTCACATGACAGTAGCATTGTCAAGAATGTTAGCACTGAGGGATGCACGTATATACTCAGCAGATGAGGTGAATATGGAAGGAAAAACCTTTTCCATCACTTGTGTTTAATTTTGTATCCCCTGTCAGTTTGAGCTGTACTTGGGTTATATAGGACTCTAAGATACATGGTATCCTTCAACCACAATGCTTCTGACACATGTGATCTCATCAGAGGGAAAATGCACACTGGTGGTCAATACCACCATGACTTCAGGTCTTTCCATTACCAATGTACCACACTTGGCATCACTTAGTGGATGTGCAGATCAATGATCTAGGTACATCCAGCCATTACACCGTGGTAGAGATAGTGAGCATGCTGTGTGGCCTGCATGAGAATGTGAAACCATTGCATAGACTGGGAAAAGGACAGCAGAGTGACATAGCATAGAGGATATTGGAGCAAACATATTTGAAAAGGGCATTGTACCAAGAGTGAAAACTAACATATTTAAGTTATTGGTGGACCTAAAACTTTTCATTAGAAAGAACAATTTAGAATTTTATTTTTATGGGCAAGAAGCAAAGTCTATTAATAACACATTGGTTAAGAAAAGTACTTTTAATCCACCATTGCACCCTCAGCTTAAGAATGTTGAGGCTGTGGTGGAAAACGAGTTAAGACAAGTGCTTAAAAATAACAAAGTGAAACCCAATATGACAAAAGAGGAAAGAGATTTTATACGAATATAAGGAGAACAACCACTTGAGGGACATGAAACCTGACAAAGGTGGGGGGTAGTATTAATGGACCAAATAACATATGAAGGCAAAATGTTAGAGATTCTAAGTGATGAGGACAAATACACAAGGGTCTCACTTAATGAAGTAAACATTGCTCACAGGAAAATATCTGTATGTTTAAATGATTTACTTTTGGAGGGACTCATAGACATTGATACTTACAATTTTTTGCATACAGAAAGGCCTAGGGTTCCCTCCATCTTTGGCATTCCAAAGGTCCATAAAGATTCTTTTAACCCCCCCCCCCCCGTTAAGACCCATTGTTTCAGCAGAAGGGTCTGTCACTGCACCTTTAGTAACGTATATTGACCATAAAGTTAAAAAGTTGGTTTCTAGAAATGAAAATTCTTTAAATGACTCCTGGGACTTCCTTAGATGACTCAATGACACATTGTACTCAGATGATTTATGTTTCATTACCTTAGATGTGGTAGATTTATTCACTTCTATCACATGATATTGGTTTAATGTGGTTTAAGGAATCCTTAGTAGATTTTAGAGACATTTCCTTCAATGAATTTTGAACAATTTTAACTTTAATGGACTTGGTTTTAAAGAACAATTTTATATTTTTTGAATGGGGAATATTACTGACAGCTCAGAGGGGTGGCTATAGATGTACATTGTGCACCCACATATGCCAATATTATTCTTTCACACTGGGAAACCAAATATGTTTTTAACTCAGAGTACAGACAATATTGGAGATGTTATGGACGTTTTTTAGACGACATATGGGGACCACCAATTTTTTTAACTTTACTTATGAATTCAATAGTGTAGAGTTGAATTATTTGGATGTGAATATACAAAAAGACAACAGTGGCTTTAGATCTAAGATACACAGGAAAAAGACTTTCTCTAATTCCTATTTATACTATACAAGTGCTCATCCCCATATCAGAAAAGGGGGGTGGTAAAGGGACAATTGGTCCATGCAAGTAGGATGACATCCAACGACAATGATTTTGAAACTGAGAGGGACTTTTTGATGAAGCTTTTTAAAGCTAGAGGTTACCCCAGTGAACTGTTGACAGAAATATACAAGGAAGTATCGTAGGTAAGGAAAGCGAGATTTGCTCAAATTGTGGTGAAAATAATTACAACAAGAATAGAGCTAGTTCTGTTGCAGGAGATGCAAATTATTTACACTCTGCACTTATTATTACATATGATGGAGAAGCAGGTTTGGTGAGGAGAAAAATAGAGAATGAATGGAACAAATTTATCAAGATTTCGGACCTGAATTTCATTTTTGACAAACCTTTCAAATGTATATACAGTAAGGATAGTAATATTAAAAACCTGCTAGAGAAAGTACATATTGTAATAGAGGTGGTGAACATCCCAATAACAGAAAGGGCATACACAAATGTGGTAGTTGTGCCCAATGCCCATACATAATGACTGGAGATACAGTATATTTAAAATGCAGAAATAGGAATATTAGTATGACTGGGTATGCAAAGTGCAACACAAAAGGGGTAATATATTTAGCTTTATGTAAAAAATATGACTCATTCTATGTCGGAAAAACGGAGAGAAAATTTAAACAAAGAGTATATGTACATATGTATGACATCAGGAGAACGAACAAAAACAATGCTTTGCTTAAACATACTCAAACATGCAAGGGGGCTAGTCATTGTTTCTTCATTATAGAAGTAGTATTGATTGATCCAAGAGCTGGCCCTTGGGAAACCAGGTTAGAGTACAGGGAGCTGTACTGGCAGGTTGTCTTAGATGCCAGTAGGCACCCAGGTTTAAATGTTTCTTTAAACCCTGTTTTGAAGCTTAGGTCAGCCAAATTGTGAGGCATTCAATAAAGTGAAAAAAATGTATATAATTTTATTAGCACTGTGTTTATTGTATTTATTTGCTCAGTTCTACATAAATTATTTTATCTAACATATTAATAACTTTTGGTATAGTTTTTAAATTTTGCCCACTAGATGGTGATCTTATACTATTCATTTGTTTAAATGCAAATTTTTAATGTATTTCCTCATTTTATTATTTTACCCAATCTGTTTTTTATTTATTGATGTCACACATTTGGATGTATTTTAAACATTAATTTTAAAGATGTATTTTCTAAAGATATTTTAACAAACAAAAGGTTTTAGTATGTATTTACAACCATACTGATGTTAGTTATGGACTTTGAACACAATTAATATAATTGATTGTACAGGGTCTATAGTACGTTATCGAATACTTATGTATTTGAAAATGTAATAGTCGGCCCGTAAATGTTGAAGTCGTAAAACTTCGAACATTTATAAAAAATACAAAAACACACCCAAACAAGTCATTTAAACACTGTAAACAGGGGGGCAAGCCCCCCTGCACCCCCACTACTTAAATGTACCAACTCTGAGATTGCCATACAGTGCAGACAATGGAAAACATCCATTTCCACACTGTACGGAGATCTCCATTAAAATGTTCGAAGTTTTACGACTTCAGCATTTGCGGGTCAGCTATTACATTTTTGAATACATTAGTATTCGATAACGTAATATAGACCCGATTGTACACTCAACCACACTGGTTGCTTTGGGTTAATTTAGTTATTTAAACTTGGGTCTGTGTCAGTATGCTCATGTGAAGAAGTTTTTAAGACGAAAACGTGGTACACTGTGGCTATAGTGTTTATGTGATTGCTGCTCATTCTGTGTCTTCTTAAGTCAATAAAGACTCTGTGGTGTAACTTTTGGATGTCGGGAGCCTATACTTTGTTTACTGGTAACTGTTTTGGCACTTTCCACACATTTTTTTGTTTATAGAACAAGACATAATACTTCTCTACCTGCAGACATCAAAATCAATATTAGCCTTTATTATTTTGTACCTGATAAATCCAGAAAAGGACATCTTTGAGAAAGATTCAAGTCTTTTTGGGATATAAAATCAATGAAGATAAAAGAAAGGCTACTGGCATAAATTATGTACCCTCACATGAATCAGTTTAGCAATACCCATATTTATGGGGACATGTTAAGATGAAGTACGTAGGAATGTGGATTAAAAAGGCTTCTGGTATAGCAGCTAAGAATACATGGGAAGAGAGTAAACAAAAGATATTACATAATTTGAGAACTGGAAACTTTATTTATGGATGTTAATAGTAAAACGCAAGAGTGAAAATGTTTTTAGTCCCTTTAATCTTGTATATGGGTCAGGCATACTTTTATCAAACCGATGAGAAGTTGTGGACAATATTTAATAAAGAATTTATCTGGGAGGGAAAGAGGGCAAGAGTTAAATGGGATAAGTTGATAACTCATGTAGAACAAGGTAGTTTAGGCTTATCTGATTTGAAGGGATATTTTAGAGCTACTCAGTTAAAGCTGATATACATAACACAAGCAGAAGGTTATAATTCACAGTCAAAAAGGATGATGATGAAGCAAGAGAGTGTTTAAGAAATAGAGAGACAGTGGAATTTTGGATGTAGATCCTTAAGGAGAATACTAGCAAACATACAGAATATTCATAAAGTAGCAGAAAGTATTCTAAGAACAAAGGCAATATGAAAATGGAGAAAAAAGAATTTGCCAATAGGGATGACTGCAAGTAAGAATGTTGAAAATAGGCAAGAGGGGCCAGAATTTACTCGAGAATCCTGGCAAAAGAACCAAAATATTTGGAGCAAATAACTCAAGCAGGAATGCTAATAGAGTGGGGTGAGGCCAAGAAGACATTTGGATTGCAGGCTAGAGACTGTCTTTCCTACCAGGGCTTAATCTCAGAGTACAAGCAAAATGAAATGGATGGGAGGATTTTAAATGAAAAATCTGTTCTGGTAGAGATTTTGTTGAATATCAAACATTTGTTTAAAAGGGAATCAGTAGGGCATATAAAATATTGCATGATAACTATAAGAATGAATTAGAGGAGATTAGAAAATATTGGGAAGAAAGACTGGAAAAGCAATTTACAAGAAAATAACGGGAAGACATATGTACTGCTCACAAGTATGCAGTGAAGTCCAGAAGGTTTGGATCTTTGCTTGACAGTGTTTGCATAGATAGTTTATACCCCAAGCAGACTGTTAATAATTTTTCAGTAGGTATTAGAGGTGTGATGGAGAAGAAAGCGATTACTGGGAACTTATGCTTTGGGAATATTATGAGTTGGCAGATTTTAAAAATTCCCTGGAGAGTACTCTAGGAAAACTATTGGGTGTGCAAATGGCTGTAAGTAAGGAAATTATTCTTATGAGCTTTGAAATAGGATCTGAATTATCTAGACATAGTAAGGTCTTGTTAAGTTTCGTTCTTTTCACTGTCAAAAAAGCAATTACTACAAAATGGAAGTCAAGGTCTACACCAACTGTATTTAGGGTACTGCATATTAAAAGAACTGGAAAAGTGATCTTTAGAAAAGGAAAGAAGCAAATTGCATGCAAGTAAATGGAAATTGTGGAAACAATACATGCATAAAAATGTTCACGAAGAGGAGTGAGGTTTAATGGAAGGGAGGAATTCAGCCATTTTTGTGTAATGCTGGGCTGATGATAGGAGCAAAGGGTCTATATTAGATCAGCAAATGCTTAAAAAAGCGAACGCTGATTGATCGAACATATGTGTGCGACTGTTTAAAATATCGAAGCAACAGAAACCCAAATTTTTTCCTAGAGAAAGAATTTGGTTGTCCGTTTCTGATGCTTCGGTATTTTCAGTGCTGTGGTTGAAAGTTATGGGTCGGATTCAGGTAAGTGTGTGATTGTGTGGATGTGAGCGTTAGGGTGGGTTAGGGTTAGGGCGCAGGTTAGGTATGTGTGCGATTGTGTGGACGTGAGGGTTATGGCGGGTTAAGTGAGTTAGGATTAGGGAGCGGGTGAGGTGAGTGTGTGATAGTGATGGACCTTAGGGTTAGGGTTTGGGTTAGGGTAAGTGGATAGTTAGTGCTGTGTGTATAGTTTAGTGTAGGGTTAGCTGTCAGATTTTAGGTGTATGTGTGTGGATTGCTGTTTGTTTGGTGTGCTTGTGTTGTGTGCATGTGTTTTGGATCAGCGATTTTTTTCCCTAGGAAAAAAATCACTGATCTGACAGTTCGAGATTGTAAGCTTTTGCTTACATAAGTTCGATCAATCAGCGTTCTCTTTTTTAAGCGTTCACTGATCTAATATAGACCCGAAGCAAAGACATTATACATCATGTACATAGTAGTTAAAAGGAAAACTGTTAAATGGTTTGTTTTATTTTTTGTTCATATATGTTTGCCTGCATTTTAAGTGATAATTTTACAAAGGTGTTTAAAAAAATGAATATTAGTCTTATTCATTTGACTTATTCCTTACTAAGTGTTGTTCTCCTTTGTTCATGTTTTATTTCCAACTATTCTTCTATTCCCATATCTTTATAAAATGGGAGATGAGCCTTGGAATGCCTTAATCAAAGAAAGTATGGATCCGTTTTTATTCATATTATTACAGATGATGTCATCCGTAAGGATTCTCTGACTGTTAGTAGGGAACTGACAGCCCTCTTAGATAGTATTGCTTGTATTGCTGTTATGACGTATTTTTCAGAAATCACCTATCGAAAGGATAGTCAGGTTACTGAGAATGAAAATATTTTGGGGGGTAAATACCTACATGGAGAAAATGTCCTGTTTTAAAAACTGGAAATGTGTAGTGCTTCCAAGCCTAATTTTGGGCACATGTGTGTTCAAACAGGATGGCGTGCATTTGTCAAGATCAGGGAGGATAGTTTTAGCAGAAGATAATTTGCAATATTTGACAAAAACTAGGTGGGATTTTTGCCACGTTGAAAATTTAACAGTTCATAGCAACATTTGATACATCTCTGATGGTTGTTAAAGCTTGGAGCATTAATGGCAATTTTTTTATTGGAAAATTTGCTACGTTCCCACAAGACTAATGTTGCTATAGTTTGTGAAACATGGTTAAAGAACAATGACTGGAAGCCAGCTCTGTCAGGGTATAAATGTTTTTACTGTAACAGACATTTTAACAAAAAATCAGGTGGAGGTGTTATGATAGGGATTAAAGATAATTATGTGTTCAATGATTATTACATGACAAATCCAATACTATAGACTGTGCAACTGTGACAATTAAGACAACCCTGGAACATATAACAATTGATGGAGCATATAGACCACCAAAGTCAAGTACAGATCACTTAGAGGAATTCATGCATTTCTTGCATGAAACGAAGGAGGGAAGAATAATAGTAGCTGGGGACAAAAATTTACCAGAAAAAGACTGGAATAATATCGATTCATCAATGTTAGAAAGGAAATTATTCACAACGTACTTTCAGGAACAACAATTGCTTCAGATTGTAAAAAAAAAAAAAAAATTACCAATGGACTGAACATACTAGATATTGTTTGTGTTCCTAAAGAAATTACTGTTGCTTCAAGTCAAGTTTTACCACCATTGATGTGCAGTGATCATAGGGTTATAAAAGTTAATTAGTTGCTAGATAATTCTGCCAAATTGAAATCTAAATCAATGCACAGAAGGTTAATTACAGATTATATGGAAGGAAAACAGTCACTATGTAAAACTAATGGGAGGGAGGTGTTCAGTGAAAAAAATGGAGATGGAACGGGAAGTTTTGAAAGAGAAATTGTTTGAGTGCAAAAATTCAAAAAGATGTTTAACGTCAGGATCTAGCCATACAAAATTAGAGGGATATATCTCCATAAGAACAAGATATCTGATTAAGGTGAGAGACAAAAAATATAAGAAATGGAAGAGAGGTTGAACTACAACTTTGAAAACTGAAATAAACAATCTGGACAAACAGATTAAGCATAGCGTGAGACAAGATCAAGAAAAATTTGGAGAAAATTTATATAAAGATATTGAGCATAGTAGGAAACCTTTTTATAGATACATAAGATGTGGAAGGAGTAAAGACACACCCCAGGATTCAGCAAGCTCTGCACAGCATACAGGAGCTGCTGGAGGCAATATGGCCACTGAGAGATCCAAGAACAAGCTCACGGGGCGTGCACGAGTGATCCTGCACCATTCCTGCATGGACACAGCTCCTGTTTGCTAATTACCCCATTTGCAGGTGAAAACCATGCAAATTAGGAGAATTAGTGATCCAGGAAGTTGGCAGCCATCCGTGCAGGATTAGTGTAACCTGCAGAAATGCACTTGGTTAGTAACCAAGTACATTTCTGCAAACTACAAAATGGAGCCATGACAGCTCCAAATAAAGGGTGTATATAATTTGGAAAGCATGCCAATGGCCAAGTATATGGCCATTGGCATGGAACACAGTTTCAAAATAAAAAATAACTTTTATTTTTTTTTGGCCGATTTTGGCCATTTAAGAGTAGGGCAGTGGCACGCAAACGGGATCGGCCCAAAAATAAAACTAAAACCTTGAAAAAAGCTTTTTCTTCAAAATCACAATTTTGCCATTATAGTCAATGGCAGGCAGAAGACAACAAGGCCAGTGAATAGTGGTTGCTAAGAGGGAAGGCTCAGTGTCAGATTTGTAACCAGGCATTAGCAGGCAATTCTATGCAAATGAGGGGAATGATACTGAATCACAGATTTCACTCATGGCTGGCCTGCACCCAACCATGTAGGTGCAGGAAAACTATAGTGCAAGCCTAAGAGTTAGCTGATGTCATACAGATGTGTGTCAGACATACTGTAAGCTTATTGGAGCTCTGTGGCTTGTGTTTGCCCTTAGCTTAGCAGAGCTAATCAAGGGTGTGTGTCTGAAGCTGCCAAGCACACTTTACATTGCCTAAATGGGTGTGCGCGCCATGCACCAGGGTTAAAATAAAAAAAAAAATTAAACCAGGAAATAGCAGCTCCATTCACATGTGAGCACTGGGTATGCGTGGCATGCCTCGGGGCTTAAACAGGAAAGCAATGGGAGGGGAAAACAGCAGTAGGAAGGTAATCAAGGAGAACTAGCATAGCTGACAAGTGAAATGTAGCAGAATCAGCCAATTACACAGGCAGCAGCCCAGCGCACTACTATAAACTATGCAAACACCTTTCCCTCTGTTTTGCCCACAAACTCTACACCATCAGTGTACACAAATGGGGAAATTTTACCTAGCAAAAGCAACAAAATAATAGGGGCTGCATTCGCTCTCATAAGTCAACATGTGGAAGAGGCTGAGGGTGGTGAGGATGATAATGCTGATGATGAACCCACAGTGAGGAGAAGAAGAGTGTACAGACCTAGGGTACCCTACCAGGGACTACATAAGCTGGAGACAGTGGATTGCTATAGGGTGGACAGGGACCTCCTACAGCAAATTGTTGAGGCTGTGCCGGCCACACCTCATACACAGGACCAACAGAGGGAAACCCATCCCTGTGGATGCCAAGGTATGTGTAGGCTTAAGAATACTAGCCACAGATACCTTCCAAAGGCCAACTGGGGATATCATGGGGATCTCACAGGCATCAGCATCCAGGATACTCGACCAGTTTCTGGATGCTATGTCAGCACATGCCAGTGAGCACATATATTTCCTCAACACACATGAGGCGTTGACCAGCAATATGCGTCTCTTCCACCAATTAGCAGAATACCCTGAGGTAGTGGGTGCTATAGACTGCATGCACATACACATCAAAGCACCACCCAGTGAGCAGGATAGAGTCCACATAAACTGTAAGGGCTTCCCCTCCATCAACTGCCAGGTCATGTGTGATGCCCAGGGTATGATAATGAATGTGTGTGCTGGCAGCCCTGGAAGCTATAATGACTCCCACATCTGGCATTTGACGCAGCTGTATCAGAGATTTACCAATGGGGACATCCCATATGGCCACCTAGTGAGGGATGTTGGTTTCGCACCGGAGCCATGGCTGATGACATCCATCAGAAATGCACACACACACACACACACACACACACACACACACACACACACACACACACACACACACACACACACACACACACACACACACACACACTCTCTATAATGAGGCACACGGACAGACCAGAATCTTAATAGATCATGTGTGTGGGATGCTCAGGTCATGGCTCCGGTGCCTGGACATATCTGGTGGAGCCTTGCAGTACTCACCAGTTACATGTATTCAAATTGTCATTGTATGTGCCATGCTGCACAATATGATCTTGCGGAAACAGCTGCAGCAGGAACAACTTGGGGCAGGGCCACACAGCCCCCACCATTGCCAAGGCCTGCACAGGCACAGAGTGACTCATAGGAGGAACAACCTCAGCCTGCCCGAGTAGGCAGAAGAAGGTGTGCCCAGTATGCCAGGCCTTGGCAAAGAGGCAGTGCATAGCACATACACTGACATGGTAAGAACCCAGGGAAAGTCACCTCACTCCGACTCGCACATACAGTAAAACGGATGCCAAACATGACACTACCTGTGCTTAACCATGTACAGGGAGTGTACTATTTGCATCTGACATAGTCAGCCCTCCAGCACCATCCTCAATACTGGCACAGCCACAAGGTAAGTCATGCTCACTATCAATTGCTGAATGTATAGTATGTTCTGCTACCTGTATCTATGGTATGCATGTGAGTATGTTAGGGAATCGGGTGGCTGAATGGGATGCCAGCAGATAGTAGACACCTATATTGGTAGCATGAAATCCTTAACAAATACTTGTGTCAACATAGTAGGCAGTACTAGACAAGGTGATGAAACCCACTGCAGGACATGTGGTGGGCCAAATGTGTGTCCATAGGACACACACATGCATGTCAGTGAGTATCACATACCCAACAACAGTCTCCACCAGCAGGACAGGTGTAGACAAACACAAAGACAGGTTGTGCTAAGGCCTCTGATTGATGGCTATGGAGAACAGCCCCCCCCCTCCAGACCTACACAGACATACTACAACAGGTCAGGCAGTGGGATGTTAGTTCTGAAGGGTATGAAGTCTGAAAATGAAATGTAGGTCAATAAAACCTAAGAACTGTAGTACACTGATATGCCTCTAGTCTGCATGATAGGTCAGAATACATAATGAAATGGAGTACCTGAAATACTACTACAGTCATAGCAAATGTTTACAGTTGTCAGGTGTGCCCCCCCACAATCCTATGTAGAAATGTAGTAACAGGTATGTGTAGGTATAATAACAGTGGAGCACAAATTACCTGAGCTGGCCAAAGTAGCAGGATAGATTGTAACACATGTACAATATGCAGTGCTCTGTGTGTTAGGTTGGTGTGCATTGTACGTTGTGTGAAAGTGATCAGCATGTGGGCATGGAGGGTTGTGTCCTGGTGGTTAGTGGCCAATACTGTTGATGACAGGGCCAAGTTCTCACAACTGCAGTGCCAAACACAATGCATCCCAGCAAGACACATTCCAGCAGTAATCCATACTAATTGTTTAGATGTAATATCTATCACCATCTGAAAGATGGACATGGCATGAATGTGGGCTCAGACATACAAACAGTACACAGGTGAAAGTACCCTAGACAGAGAGTGTATAAAATGTTGCTGCCAAATGGACACACCTTTGGAATTGTACATACAGGTTAGCAGCACATTAGTTGGCTGTGTAGTATGGAATACTGACGTTGTCTGGCCAAACACTGGCAGACCACAAAAGGCACAGGTATGAAGTACTGAGAAACTGCTGATGTCCCTGCACAAGCCAGCATAAGTAGAATGCCCGACATATATCTGTGAGTCAGCTGCAAGTAGCTTCCATAGCACACATGTACCCAGCTCACCCCACCCTCAGCCACAGGTACCTCAGAGGTCTTATCCCTGCTGTTGGGAATGAGTACAATATGACCCCCACCTCTGTATGGGAATAGCCACAGAATGCAGTATGCTAAAGAGGTGTCCCATGCAGGTGTGTCCCTACCTGTAAGCAGCACCCTGCCATCATCCACACCAATGGCTCAATAAGGATATAAACTATTGACATTAACATCTTGCACACCTAGCCTGCCACCCCAGGGGAATATAGTGGCTTACAGCCTGGGAATGTAGGAGTGACACAATGCACCTGCCTACTACAGATGGCATGCATCACTACCAAATACCCTACAGTCCTCTGCTAAAGGCCTGCGTCTCACCCATACTGCCAATGTATTTTATCTCATGGAGTCCCAAATAACAGCATAACATGGTCCACAGAACACAAATGCAAGGCCATGTTGACAAATCTCAGTAGCATGTCCACCATGTCCTACTTCATGAACTGTGGACTAACCTCTAAATACTGCTGGGATGAAGTGATAACTATAGGGATACTTGTTTGCATAATGTTTGGAAGAGGATAGAATAACAGGGGGGGGCAGAAGCATGGACCCCATGGAGTGTGTGAAGTCTGAAACTCAGATGTGTGCACATACTACCCCTGCCTGCAAACACAGGAATGGGTGGCTAGAAACCTCCTTGTAAATGACAATGTGAAGGGAGAATGACCAGAAATATGAGCCCTGCCTCTGAGTAACCTTTGTGAATCTGTACAGCTGTGAGGTATGTCCACAGCAGGACAGGGGTGGCACATGCTATTGGACTGTCAGACTGCAGCCCCCTCAACTCTGAAATAAAGAAATAAAAAGAAAAAATAAAGAAATAAAAAGAAAAAAAATTTTTTAAATTGCGGACTTTCACGCATGTGCACTAGTCTGGACTGCTGCTAAGACAGTCTGGAGCATGCACAGATTGTCTCAGCAGCAGTCCTGACTGGGAAACATGAAGAACGGAGTTCCCAGAAGTCTATGCAGTTTTAAACTGCATAGACTGTCCTGGAACTCGCTTGGAAAACGCGTCGGGGTCGGACTGCAATGTCAGCAGTCAGGAGTTCATCGGGGGAAGGATCTCGGGTCTGGATTGGAGTTTGCTGCAGGGGAAGATCTCGCGACGGGCATGGTCAGATTTGCATGGGTTTTCAGCTGCAGTCTCGTCGGGGGAAGATGCATTTCATAGGATTTATGGTGGTTTTGCGGACAGGGATTTGGATTTACTGGATTTATGGTGGTTTTGCGGATAGGGATTTACTACAGGTAAGTGTGTGGACAGGGATTGTGTGTGTGTTTGTTTGTGTGTGTGTGTGTGTGTGTGTGTGTGTGTGTGTGTGTGTGTGTGTGTGTGTGTGTGTGTGTGTGTGAATGCCCCAGGTGCAATATACTGGTGGTTAGACTCATGGTGGTGTGGTAGGGAATACCTCAGGCTTGAACCCTGTACCTTGTATGCAGGTGTTAAAGATTTGAATTCCCTACCCACCACCATTTGTAAAATAAATTGCAGAGTTTTGCCTCATATTTGATCTGATCTGTTCCTCATAATAACTGTGGTTTGTAAATATTGCAATGCTTGATATTTGATGGTGTAGTGGTAGCATTGTTGCCTCAGCTGCAGGTTCTCAGGTTTGATTCTTGGCTGGGGTGCCTTCTTTGTGGGGGTCTGTATCTTCTCCCTGTGTTTGTGTGGGTTTGCTTTTGTGTCCTCCCATGTTACAAAGACATGTCTGCATTATTTCTTCCTGGGCCTCTGCTGAAAATTGTTTATTTGTTCCAAGTCAGACTGTCCTGATTAACAAATGTTATATAAAATTGACAGGCATTTGAATTTTAGACTTCAGGTTTCTGACTGTTTAATTCCTTACATATTTGATGGTGCAGTGGCAGTGTTGTTGCCTCACAGCTATAGGTTTTCTGGTTTGATTCTTGGCTGGGGTGCCTTCTGTGCGGAGTCTGCATCTTATCCCTGTGTTTGTGTGGATTTGCTAAGGTGTCCTGCCATTTTACAAAGACATGCGTCTGTAGTATTTCTCCCTGGGCCTCTGCTGAAAATTGTTTTTGTTCCATCAGAAGTAAAATTGACAGGCATTTGAATTTCAGACTTCATATTCTTCAGGAAATACATAGTAAATTTTTTTTATTCTAGCAATAAATATATAGTAACACAACCTTTTATTATAGCAATTTTTTAAGTTTATAAGATGACTATTTGAAATTTGTCCTTATTTTTGGGACTGTAATACCCTGTTATTGGCTTTGAAATTTGTTCTTATTTTTGGGACTGTAATACCCTGTTATTGGCTTTGTCCAGGTTTTTTGTGCTAAGGTTGACAGCTATGGCAAGAACTGAATATGTTTGAGGGCTGTATTCCCTCATTACTGGGTTTGTCCAGGTGTTTTGTGCTAAGAGGTTGACAGCTATGGTGAGAACTGAATTCATTAAATGATAGCCATTTAAGTTTCAGTCTTCCTCTCTTTCACAAAGCAGCTGATTTGGCGTAGTGGTATGTTGCTCTTGACTGTTTTGCACAGGGACCTTGGCAGTAAAAGGTACAGTGGTAACACAGCATTTTTCTTTCACAAAGCAGGTGATTTGGCATAGTGATATGTTGTTCTGACTCTTTTGCACAGGGACCTTGGCAGTAAAATGTATGGTGGTAACACAGCATTTTATTCTAGCAGCTTTCCAAGATTATACAAGCAATGTTTAATGTGTCCCTGTTTTTTGCCCTTTTGACCCACCCCAATAAATTTGGCTTTTTCCAGATTTCTTGTGTTGCAAAGCTGAGATGCAGTTGAGTATTGAGTAGATTTTACAAGGAGCTGAGAGCTGCTGGGGAAGAGAAGTTTAGTGCTGATTATGCTAAGTCAGCTCACATTGCTAATAGCACAACAGGTTGTGTACTTGCTTTTGATGCAGAAGGTTGTTGGTTCTACTCCCATAAGGGGTGAATGCTGCCGTACTGAAAGTTAAGATACTATGAGCCTGTTATCAGTTTGCCATCCATTTCCTATTGCAATATTACTAGTTTATTTTTAATGTAATTTAGGCAACTTATTCCTCAGGGGCATCAGACACTTTATTTTTCAATGAAACCATGAAATATAAAGGTGATTAGCAGCAACCTCTTCATTACAGATTTATTTAACGTGGAATTATTTAGATGACTTTTTTACTACTTCAGAGATTGTGCATATTTACTGATAATGGTGGACTGTAGAATTGTGCATATTTACTGATAATAGTGGACTGTAGAAGTTTGAGTAGACTTTTATGATGGAAATGTTCTGAATTTGGCAGTTTGTCATTGGTGCATGCGTTTTGTTTCATTGTTTACTGGAAAAATGTTCAAAGCAATAGGAAGGTGTATCAAAGAGCACATGTATGTTTCGTATGCAAGGGGCCTATGATTTGAAAACAGCCCATAATTAATCTTTATCTGCCAGGGGTGTATTTTCTTTGAATGTGGGTTTCAATGTTGTTTCAATGAATGTGAATTTCAGTGGCAGAGAAGTTTTAATGCCAAGTTTGTTTAGCAGATGTCTTAGTGTTTGTGCTGTAAAATGCAAAATAAAACTTTCAAATGAAGTTCAAATCATCATAGAAGTAAATCAGTATGCACATTAGTGTTTATGGTAAATGGAGTGAAACAGCCAAGTAATGGATCATTGGAATGGCTACAGGGGGAGGCTCCATTCGACCATGGTTTTGTGAGGGGGAAGGGCGGCAAACTTAGGCAGCCCCAGCTGAACCATACCTCCCAACTGTCCAGATTTTCAAAGAATGAATAGATTTTTTTGCTTCTTATTTTTGGTTTGTTCCTCATAAAATTTGTGGTTTTCTGGCAAATCATTTAGGAATTGAGTCACTAATGACACACTGAGTTTCATACTTCATAACCTTCAGAAAAATGCATGCTAAAGTAAGACCTGTTCTATCAACTGTCTCAGTTTATACAAGAGCAATTTTAGTACTGTTTATATGTTCCCCCAATATATTTGGCCTTGTCCTGATTTATTGCATTAACAGGTTGAGAGGTACATGCAAATAAATTGCTTTATAGAATTAGGCATAGCCAAACCTCTCAACTGTCCCTAATTTTGGCTCAAAATGTTGCTCTTCCCCTAATGATCCCTCCGCAAAATAGCAATTTTGGAAGAAAACATGGCGGGTTTATAATTAAGAAATAACTGTAATAATCCGTTAGATTACTTTTATTTCAGAAATGCATGTAGATTATTTTATTTTGTCAGCCGCTCAAGTTAGTGGTACTAATATTAAAGTGTCCCTTCTTTGACAGGTTCCCAGCTGTATTGTGTTGCTATTTTATATTTTTACATCACATTTTTGGTCCATTTTTCATAAAATTGTGTTTTTTTGGCAAATTAGTGACAAATCATTAAAGACTGAAGTTAGAAAATAATGATAGACATTTCAGTTTCAGATTTCATACCATTCAGAAAATTCATACTAATGCAAGGCCTCTATTATCTTTCTAAGTTTATAAGAGCAATATTTTAAAAATTGTCCTTCTTTTTGGGCCATTGTCCCATTTCTTTGTATGACTTTGTCCAGATTTCTTGCTCTGAGGTTGAGAGGTATGACAAATGTGTCAGGGCCATCACAAGTCAGCCAGAGACAATTCAAACTGTGACATACTTGTTGCACCCCACTCCCCCATGTAGTGACTCTGGATGTGTCGAAGCAAGGCAAGGAGTAGTTATGCAGTGTAAATGTACAGAGTACCCCCCCCATCCAAAGTAGACACAAGTACTAGAGTAGCTTTTCATCTGTCTTTGATTTTTACAGAATAGTCTGGTTTCTGTCATATTTTTTGTACTGTTGATTTATGCTTATTACTCAAAGTGCCTGTTGCTCTGTGTTTAAGTAGCAATACTTTAATGTCCATCAGGTAAGCTTGGCTGAGATTGCAAGATGCAAGTAAGCTTTAGTAAGCATACTGTTAAAGAACTGCCAACATTGAAAGCCTTTCTGTTGCCATGTAGAGAATACTTAACTAGATAATGTATAAGCTTTGGGTATTGAAATGCATATGCCAGTATTTGTAATAAAGAACAGGATTACATTATTTTAAGAGTCTCATTACACTTGGAGACTTCCAGTCATCTCTGCAGGCTTTACCCGTAAACAGAATGCCAATCATGTGGTCCATAACCTGTACAGTAATCCTTTTAAGCAATGTATCTTGAGCTTATTTCTTGTATGCTTTTCATTCTTTACTTTGATCATGTTTTCCCCATGAAACAAGTAGATGTCAGGCAGCAGGTCTTTTTTTGGATAAGGAACATTTTTACAAGTAGGGGCATCAGAGATTTCTACTTTCAGCATGTTACTTGGTACTTTAATAAAGCTGAATATAAATTATAATTAGAACTGCAGTGCAAGAAGTGGTTTGAGTTGAGTGCTGCTTGTTTTTCTTATACTTGATTTTGACTGTCATTCCATTAATGTATTTAAAAAAAAGTAATTTATTTTTTCATGCCTCACAACCTTTTTTGTTTCCATCTAGATATTAAGCTGTCATACAGCCAATGCATTGAAATATTTTTATTCTTCTACACTTCATTTTGTCTTGATTGGACTCTCATAATGACGGTATGGCACCCAGGGCAGTATATTTAGTTTTTGTGGTTTTGAGCATAGCTCCTCCCCTTTCTAGTTGGCCGCACCCCTTCCCATTGACCCCACCCATTCAGCTGTCTCCTGCAGACCCCCTTTGATTTGAAGTCACCAGCCGCCACTGCAGCAGGATATGGCTATACTGTCATGCCGATGGATGTACAAGCATGAGGTCCTCTGCCACCACTAAACCAAAGTACTGATGCCTTCACACAGACCCATCAGCAAGTGTCTGCAACTCCCCCTCCAGAATGGTATGACTTTGCAAGAATATGTAGGCTGCAGACCACAATACTGGACACAACTTCATTCATTGTGTTTTCCCCAGGAAATTACTGCAAACAAATATGTATACCTGTCAGTAGTTGATGACCTAAAACATCACAGTGTAAAACAGTACATATGTCTGAATAGCTCTGCTAACACCAAATCCATGTAGCAGAAGCAAGCATAGACACAATTAGTTACAGTATCCCACTATCCTTTGCCCATTGTGACCCCATATTTTCAACCAATCTACAGATATCCTGCAGAAACAGGTTGCTAGCTTTAGGTGTGGAACACAAAAGACTGCATTGGAGTACAACCTACCTGGAATGGATTCACACATTCAATACAGAAGGTCATACTGGGCATGCTCCCAAACTTAGAGAAATGAAGCCCACGTCTGGCAACAACAGTGGACTATACATATCTGACAGTCACAGATGTTTGTGCACACACTCCACATTGCACACCAGTCATGCTTTGCACACACTTTGGATAGGGATACACACATACATCTAAGGACAACACACTATAATAGGCCAAACCTACACATACATAGATGTGTGGAAGAGAGTGACAGACAGTGACAAACAGCTTCCCATCATGAGGCCTGTCCCACCCAGCACACATCCAGTTGGCTAAAACCACATGATGTGCAAATGTCAGTCACTGTAGACATTTGTTTTTGGTATCCCTCAGCACTATAGTGTCTGTGGTGCCTGTGATAACTGTATAATATGATAGTTCAAGTCACTATTCATCTAGCAGTTGTAGACATGTTCCTGTTAAATGTAATCATGTGTGTGACTGAGTGTTGTATGTATGCTTCCAGATGAATGGTTTATGGCTCATTCACACACACTGCAGTCCCCATTGCCCAACTTTGGCAAGCCTGCTGATGTCATTCTCCTTTAAATACAGCTTTGGGGAAAAAGTATCCCTGTAAGCTCCAGGGCAAATGCTATAACTGCGTAATGCTGTAGTGTAATGTACTAGTTAGGTAGGAGCTCTAATCCCAGACATGGCATCTATGAGACTGTGTGTGTGTGTGTGTGTGTGTGTGTGTGTGTGTGTGTGTGTGTGTGTGTGTGTGTGTGTGTGTGTGACTGTGTGTGTGTGTGTGTGTGTGTGTGTGTGTGTGTGTGTGGTTGCATGTGTGTGTAGGGAGCAGTGTTTTTGTGGCCATTCACAGTCACTACACTTTCCATTGCCCTACTTTGGCAAGCCTGCTGATGCCATTCACCTTGAAATGCACCTTTGGGGAAGGAGTAGTCCTATAAGCTCTGTGGCACATGCTATAACTGCATAATGCTATAGTGTGATGTACTAGTCAGATAGGTGTTCTAATCCCAAACATGGCAACTGTGAAACTCTGTGTGTGTGTTTGGTTGTGTGTGTGTATGTGTGTAGGGATCAATGCTTTTGTGGCCATTCATAGTCACTGCACTTTCCATTGCCCTACTTTGGAAAGCCAGCTGATGTCATTCACCTTGAAATACACCTTTGGGAAAAAACAAGCCCTATAAGCTCTGTGGTGCATGCTGTAACTGTGTAATGCTGTAGTGTGATGGCCTAGTTACATAGGAATTCTAATCCCAAACATGGCAACTGTGAGACTCTGTGTGTGTGTTTAGTTGTGTGTGTGTGCAGGGTTCAATGCTTTTGTGGCCATTCACAGTCACTACACTATCCATTGCCCTACGTTGGCAAGCCTGCTGATGTCATTCACCTTGAAATACACCTTTGGTGAAGGAGTAGTCCTATAAGCTCCATGGCATTTGCTATAACTGCATAATGCTGTAGTGTGATGTACTAGTCAGATAGGAATTCTAATCCCAAACATGGCAACTGTGTGACTCTGTGAGTGTGTTTGGTTGTGTGTATGTGTAGGGATCAATGCTTTTGTGGCCATTCATTGTCACTACACTTTCCATTGCCCTACTTTGGCAAGCCTGTTGATGTCATTCACCTTGAAATACACCTTTGGGAAAAACAAGCCCTATAAGCACTGTGGTGCATGCTGTAACTGTGTAATGCTGTAGTGTGATGGCCTAGTTAGGTAGGAATTCTAATCCCAAACGTGGCAACTGTGAGACTCTGTGTGTGTGGTTTTGTGTGTGTGTGTGTGTGTGTGTGTGTGTGTGTGTGTGTGTGTGTGTGTGTGTGTGTGTGTGTGTGTGTGTGTGTGTGTGTGTGTGTCTGTGTAGAGATCAATGTTTTTGAGGCCATTTGCAGTCACTACACTTTCCATTGCCCTACTTTGGCAAGCCTGCTGATATCATTCACCTTGAAATACACCTTTGGGGAAGGAGTAGCCCTATAAGTTCCATGGCGTGTGATATAACTGCATAATTCTGTAGTGTGATGTACTAGTTAAGTAGGAGTTCTTATCCCAGACATGGCAACTGTGAAACTCTGTTTGTGTGTTTGTTTGCCTGTATAGGGATCAATGCTTTTGAGGCTATTCACAGCCACTACACTTTAGATTGCCCTACTTTGGCAAGCCTGCTGATGTCATTCACCTTGAAATACACCTATGGGGAAAGAGTAGACTTGTGAGCTCTGTGGCACATGCTGTAACTGTAATGCTGTAGTGTGATGTACTAGTTCAATAGGAGCTCTAATCCCAGACATGGCAACTGTGAAACTCTGTGTGTGTGAGTTTGTCTGTGTGGGGATCAATGCTTTTGAGGCTATTCACAGTTACTACACTTTCCATTGCCCTACTTTGGCAAGGCTGCTGATGTCATTCACCTTGAAATTCACCTATGGGGAAAAAGTAGCCCCATAAGCTCCATGGGGTGTGCTAAAACTGCATAATGCTGTAGTGTGATGTATTAGTTAGGTAGGAGTTCTAATCCCAGACATGGCAACTTTGGAACTAACTCTGTGTGTGTTTGTTTGCATAGGGATCAATAATTTTGATGCCATTCACAGTAACTACACTTTCCATTGCCCTACTTTGGAAAGGCTGCTGATGTCATTCACCTTGAAATCCACCTATGGGGAAAAAGTAGCCCCGTAAGCTCCATGGTGTGTGCTAAAACTGCATAATGCTGTAGTGTGATGTATTAATTAGGTAGGAGTTCTAATCCCAGACATGGCAACTGTGGAACTAACTCTGTGTGTGTGTTTGGTTGTGTGTATGTGTAGGGATCAATGTTTTTGAGGCCTTTCACAGTCACTACACTTTCCATTGCCCTACTTTGGCAAGCCTGCTGATGTCAATCACCTTGAAATACACCTTTGGGAAAGTAGCACACTTATAAGCTCAATGGCGTGTGCAATAAATGTAGTACACTGTAGTAACAATACATACATAGGTAGGGGTTTGAATCTCAGCACTCTCAAATGTGTGTATGTGTGTGTGTGTGTGTGTGTGTGTGTGTGTGTGTGTGTGTGTGTGTGTGTGTGTGTGTGTGTGTGTGTCATCAGTATTCTGTGTGGAGGTAGCTGTGACTGTGTAATAACAGGACTCATTGTGGGGTGGGTTTTGCAAATTTCTTATATGGAGGACTTACTATATGTCACAATCCCCATCTTACAAGGACAACAGATGTTAAACAGCAGAGAGGCTGGTGTAGACAATCCATACCTGTACATGTGACATTATGGATTGGGGAACAATATAGGCAACCCTTGTATTACCCAGAGACCACTATCCACCTATGTCTCATACACAAACACACTTGGCTAGGCAACAATCACTATGTTTGTAGTTCCCTGCATATTGCCCACAGATAGTAACCATGGTCTGATTGCAGTGGACTACAGAGGACATGGCACCCTGTTCCATCTCTACAATACACAAATAATTGCTTACAGTGTTCCTTTGCTATGTTCCCCAATGGATGCCTGCAACAACTGTAGAGTTAGCAAATGTAACCCACAAAGAAAATACCATGCCTTATACACATGCCCTGTATGGACAGATGCCACTAACACCAGTGAATACCTATATCATGTTGTCAATGTAGGTTCAGGATCAACCTGAGTTCCATTGCCAGTTCTCACCACATGAGGTCAAGAATGCCACATCAGATGATAACAATCTGTCCACACAACATGTCCCAGACACCTCAGGTACACTTCCACATGTCACAGAACATGCATGTGGGAAATGTGCACATCCCAGATACTGTCCATGTTATGGAATATAGAACACATACATGGCAAGCATTGCACAGTGCTGGCCACCCACAATAGTAGCCCAGATGAGTGGATGGTGAATACAATACCCACCTGTGTGGGCCAATCCAGGGGCTACACCCCTGAGCCACTCTGCAAACCATTGTCATGTAGCCTGATGCCAAGGTATACCCTTTGCCTAGGCTTATACAGCCTTCTGGCACAGTCAACCACTACACACCTGTGAAACAATGAGCCCATGCATGTTAGTACCGGCAAACCTGTGTTTGTGTGTGTGTGTGTGGAGATTAATGATTTGGAAGCCATTCACACTCACCATACCTCCCATTGCCCAACTGAAGCATGCCTTCTGAAGTCAGTCACCTTGACATACCCTTTGCCCATATATCAATCCTGATCCTGCCAACTGTGATAATGTGTGAGTCCCTGAGAGAGTGTAGCTGTGTCATCCTTGACACCTTCCTTTGTGGACAGGCACATGTACTACACCTACCTTATCCATCCTTTGGAAGAGTTGCTTATGTCACTCACCTTGAAATATACCTATGGACAGCTCATCAACATGTAAGCTCTGTGGCACATGCAATAACTGCATAAGGATGTAATAGCAATACATAGTCAGGCAGGGGTTTGAAACCCCATACTGGTAAGTGTGCGACACAAACATGCTTAGCTATTACTCTCCTACCCACTTCCTTTCTTACTCTGCCTCTTTCACCCCCTTTCTGTTGGATGTGGAAAAGTACACATGCTTTACTTAGGCAGCGACTTGTGTTTTGCAAGTGATGCTCATGATCAGCTGATGACCTGTGCACAAACTGCAGTCCTCCACTAGCTGATTGCATTTGGAACAGCTGTGGTAACATTCCCATAGCCAAATGCATGGAAACACACTCCTAAAACTAAGAACATCATGTGGGTGTTTGCCCTTTTCATTCACTGTGAGCAGGACTTCATGTCAGTGTTTGGCAAACAGCATCACAGAGGGTAGTGGGATATACATCTTACAACATACACTGTGGAGACAGGCCAACAAACAGGAGGGGGATGTTCCAGACATGAGTACAGAATGTAAGTCTTGCTCTTCTACATTTGAAATAATGTTGGTTTAACAGGGTTTGTGTGAATATGGCTGATCTACATGATTTAATACCTGTCATGACAGTGTTATGTGGTTGAGGAAACTCTCACCTGTAGGGCTATAATCAGACTGACCAGTGTTTGGAATCTTACATGTGTTGTGTTACTCACAGATGACCCATCTTTAGAAATGCAGTAGCATAGTCTGAGGATTGCAGTCAGTATATGGTGACAGCCATGAGAGTTACTGACTTCATATCCCTCAGAAGACATATGTCACAACAAACCCTGTTACACCAGTAAATGTATGAGTTTCTCACAGCAACATGCCAATATTGGCCCTGTGTTTGTGCCTCCAGCCACAACTCCGTAAACCTTTGTACATATGTCATGCAGTAAGAGGTGCATATGTGCAGTACACCATTATTAATGGCATCATACCTGATAACAAGCCAGAGATATCAGACTGCTAGACATGATATGTATAGTAGGGCTTATATTTGAGGATAGTACCTGGACATTCTGTTGTAGTGTGTACAGTAGTGAGGTCTGTGTACTTATGGTGATTGTCAACAAAGTGTGTATTGTGAATATGTATCTTGGCCTGTGTACAGACTGTGGTAGATGTCATTGTTCATGGTCCTGCTCTATCTGATGTTGCATGCTGTTCCAGTGTATGGTACCCTATCAGCATACATACTTGTAGGGCCAAACCCACAAATGTCCCATACCATAGTCAGGCATCAGAATGCACTGTGTATTGGCCCAGTATCTGTAGGGTTAGTGTGTGAGTGGCACATATGAGGATGGTGTTGATCAGACAGTCCATATACTGTAATATTAAGCATGCTTACAATATGTGGCTGTGTTCAGATTGGTTGTGGGTATGCGCTTTCAGACAGGTGGCTGTTACTCCATGCTGATACATGCCTGTAGAGCCTACTATATTTGCAGTTACATGTGTATTCCCCCCTTAAGAAATGTAGGCCAGTGTTGTTGCAGTCTGCCTGTAGTTTGTACAGTGCTTTGTGACATGTCTAGCAGCTCAGTGTACTTACCTAGTGTGAAGTCATGTCCAGATTATTTGTCAGATGTATTGCTGCCGAGCCACCATAACTGTTGTCTATTTCTGACAAAGCAGTGGGATGCTGTACAGATGTATGTCACTAAATAGTGGGTAGTATTTGGGCTTGTGAGCTCTGCTCCACCAGTTATCATGTGTCAGCACAGACAGCAGTGTGTGAATGCATAAACTATGTGAGCATATCTATTCCAATATTTACGTGATATACCCATTTACATTGCTCTTAACATCCACTTTGTCAGACTTGGTCCACACATCTTGCACAAAGGGGTTCTGTGTATACCTCTGGACTGACCAAAGTGTGTCAGACTGTTCACATTTATTGATCATATCTCTGATGTATTCCACAGGACCATTACTGTGATATCTGTGGTACTGTACTATGATGATCTTAAGATGTCTGTCAGTAACTTACGGCATACATGTCAATATCAGATGTGACTTCCCACACACAACATTTCTGTTATGACAACCCCTGTTAGAATAGCAACAGTCTACATTTATACCTGCAATACTTACATGACATCCCCTTGCACTAAGAAGTTGCCACTATTGGTGCTGAGGTATGACTCCACTACATGTTCTGGACATATGTTAAACATATGTGTGTGTGTGTGTGTGTGTGTGTGTGTGTGTGTGTGTGTGTGTGTGTGTGTGTGTGTGTGTGTGTATATGTATATATAGGTTCATAGGTTCATACTAGGCTATCTGCCCTAGGGCATTTATAAGCCTAGCCAGAGTGTGTTTGGCTTTCGACACCAATTTTAAATTAATTTTGCTATGCCCTTTTTCGAGGTTAGTATACTGTGCCTCTGTCTAACAGTGACACAGAAGTGATACCCGGGGTAAACCTACGATCTCCCATTCACTCATCAAGATTCCTCTTGAAGAGAGTCAATGAGGGACTCTGCCTAACCTGGACTGGGATTGTATTCCAGAGTGAAGGGAGCCTCTGGGTTATGAATCTGTCCCTCCAGCATGTCCTATTTATTTCAGTGCTGAGGTTCAAGTCTCTCGAGCGCGTAGCTTGATAGGATTTGGATTTTCTGAGGTGCAGCATGTCCATTAATTCCGGGTTGGACATGGCTTTATATGTCAGGCACAGATCGCCTCTGAGCAGGCGATATGCCACTGAGTAGAGCTGGAGTTTCTTTAGCCGGGCAGCATATGGCATCTGTTTGAGCCCTTTGATCCTCTCGGTGAGGTACTTTTGGGGTCTTTCCAATTGCTGCAGGTGTCTGGTAAGGTACATCCCAAAAGGGGCATTGTACTCAATTATGGGCCTGATGAGGGATGAGTAAAGAGGCACAATGACCTCCCCTGATCTAGATGTGAATCCCTTCATGATTAGGTGGGCTATATAAAATGTTTTTCTAACCACTTTGGCCACGTGGTTGTCAAATTAGAGATTGCTATCAACTTGGGTCCCCAGGTTCCTAATTACTTCTTCTGTACTTAATGGATTACCACCTATGTGGCAATTTGTGGGCACTTTGTTTTTGCCAAAGGGGATGACTATACACTTTTTGGTGTTTAGCTTGAGGCCATGGCTCTGGCACCAGTTGTCTGTTTCTATGAGGCCCTTTTGGAGGATGCTTGTGTTGGCTGGAGATTCGATTATGGCGTCCAGTTTGCAGTCATCTGTGAACTTGGTCAGCCACAGTCCTTCCGTGTTGGCCTGTACTTCCAAGAAATATATACCGAACAAGAGAGGTCCCAGGACTGAGCCTTGTGGGATGCCACATGTAACTGGTTCGGAGTCAGACTTGGCTCCAGCAATTCTAACCATGTGGGTTCTGTCCTTATGCCAGTTTGCAACCCATCTAGTGACATAGGGGTTTATATTTAAGCTGGTGAGCTTATCTATAATGCCCGAGTGGGGTATTGTATCGAAGGCTTTTGCGAGGTCCAGGTAGGCTGTGTGGATCACCTTTCCCTCGTCAATGGCCTTGGTGGTTGTTTCAAAGAAATTGACCAGGTTTAAGAGGCAGGATCTGCCCTTAACACAGCCGAACTGGGTAGGATCCAGTGTCTGTAGGTCCCCAATATCTTTATTTATGAGGTCCATGATGATCCTTTCCATAGCTTTGTAGACCAAGCTAGTCAGGCTTATGGGGTGATAGTTTCCAGGATCCGTTGAGGCACCACCTTTGTGGAGAGGGACCACTGTTGCTGTACGCCACTCTTTGGGTACATATCCTGTAGTAAGGCTGAGATTGAACAGTAGTTTTATGTTTGGGTTTAGCTCTTCTTGGAGTTCATGTAGGACGCAGCCCGGGACACCGTCTGGTCCCATTGATGCTGTGTTTTTTTGCTTTGGAGTATATATATATATATATATATGTATATATGTGTGTGTGTGTGTGTGTGTGTGTGTATATGTATATATATATATATATATATATATATATATATATATATATATATATATATATATACATACATATACATATACACACACCATGCCCACACACACACACACACACACACACACACACACATACTCACACACATATATATATATATATATACACACACATACATCTATAGATATCTACATATATATAGACATAAATATATATATATATATATATATATATATATATATATATATATATATATACAGATAGATCTATATATGACTTATATATAAAGCAATATACAGATGTATATAAATACATATATATGAATATATATGTGTATGTACATGTAGACAGACATATATATATATATATATATATATATATATATATATATATATATATATATATATATATATATATATATATATATATATATATATATATATATATATATATATATATATATATATATATATATATATATATATATATATATATATATATATATATATATACACACATATATATATATATATATATATATATATATATATATATATATATATATATATATATATATGTATGTATGTATATATATCTCCATATACTTATGTGTAAACATGACTGTTGTATATACCTTCCCAGATGTATCACACCATATTTATCTAATATGTGTATATTTAGATATAACAACATATGAGATTCAACAGTAATATCACTAACAAGAACTACACTACAGTCAACAGAACATGCTTGGATGCAGGTCTCTAAGACAGACACTGACCATGTTATGTAATACATGTTGCATACATGTTAACTGGAGCACCTCACTGGCCCTCTGCAAGAGACAAACAGATGATTGGCTGTTGCATGTAACTCTCACCTTGAGGATCACCCCTGTCGTATTTGTTGATAGATGGCCTGCTGCCACATGGCAGGTGGCATGATACCACTGTACATACATCCCCTACACTTTCCATCTCTCCATGGACAATAGCCTGGTACACACCTATGAACACCTGCACCAATGGACCCCAGTACTGACAAATGTGTACGCGTGCATTACTGAGAATAACAGTGTCTGTGTGTTTGTAGACCTATAATTGAGAATACCGTGAGGCCCTCCATACCCCCTCACCCACCATTGCCATATTTAGATGTGACTGCTGCTGTACCGGGCATTACATGTTCCTTGTTGCACTTTCTCCCTGAGGGCTACCTGGAGCTTACAGTACCAGCACAACACTGTTGTACAAATGGGTTAATAGACATGGGATACCCTCTGAGTTCTGGCAAGTGTGTATGTGTGCATGTGTGTATATTTGCAGGATACAGCATTCTGAGGCCACATTCTCCTAATACAATATGCCTTGCCACACAGTATTAGGGATAGTGATGTTGCTGACCATAGGAGAGCCATGACAATGTATCACCCTACTGTCCCTGTGGCATGTGCATTAGATGCATATCCCTGTAGTAGCACTCATGGGATAGACAAGGGGTTGTATTGCAGTCCTGGTCAATGTGTGATGGTGGGTATGTTAGAGTGGTATCATGAGTTTCACTGTGTACAATATCCACTGTGGCGTGTGTGTGCTGAGTATATTGTCTTTACACCATGGTACCACCAATGTCCCATGTTCCACTGTATGGGGACCACTGTCACCATCAACCATACAGGTAACTGATAACACTATCCAGCCCAGTTGTGCATGTGCTGTGTGTAACCTATCTCTAACAAAATGGACATACTGACACGGTAGTTATCACTGATAAGCCCAGGTCTCTCAGATGTGTGTATGACTGTTATGTGTTTGTCAATGTGTATATGACATTATGTAACACTATGTGTTGTCCATAAATGACTAGTACATCTCCCATTACCATACTGTATGGGCTAGAGATGTTCTTCATGTACCATGTAACCTGGAACACATCTCATCCTAAATGTTGTGTGGTGTGTGCAATTAAGGCCACACACATCAGTAGCACTACATACCTAAGTAGGGGGACTAGTCCCTGTGTTGCCAAGAAAGAGTGTGCATGTATGTAAAGGAATCTACTTACATTTTTAGAATATACATGTCCCAGGAGGTCATGTGTCTGAGAACCACCTAGCATATGCTAACATTTCACAGGTATCATCCTGTGGAAATACATTCCATCACAACTAGTGGTAGATGTGTAAATGCCCTCTTCCTCACTGTATACATGTACAGTGATACTGGGGTTGGTATATATAGCTGGGTGTGGCTCTTGTTGACACAGCCACCATCATTGCAGTTACTGTTGAGTGTATCTCCCTGCTTAGCTGGCTGTAATACCGTACACTGTCTGCTGTTCTACAGCACCTCTCACCCTCCAAAGGGTAGGGCTGTGCCACTCACACCAGCACACCTATGTTTACCCAGTTGAGGATTGCACTACATTGGGGAAGGGGATATATACCCTGCCAGTACCATCGTCAATGACATTAAACTAGCGGACTGCTTATTTCCCAATGTGTTGTTGTGCCTCTTCTGTCTTGGTGGAATTACATAGGCTACAATGGGTTCCTTGCACAGGTACATTAATCCATGTGTACAGTATTCTCTACATGTTGCATTAACACCAAAGCCTCTTTGTGTGTTATACACAAATATATGGTGTGTACCACCCAGTACACTTACCATTGTTCACTGTAAAAGGGCTGCTGACATCAGCCACCATACACTCACCTGTATACACCACCCCCAGACCTAATGGCCATGTGGAACATGCAGTAACTGTTATACAGACCTGTGACATGTGTTCACCTGTACCTAGGATATGGCACAGCCAAGGTGTCACCACAGTGCCATACCCCTTGTAGGATGTAATAGCAGACCATCATCCTGCTGACACATGGATGCCTACAACACAAACGGAATACATTATGGAGACCACAAACACTCGGTGTTAATAACAGCTATAATGCATTATGGCTGGACAGCTACACTTCCTGACATGTAAGCATTAAACTTTACTGCTGACATGTTACACAGCATTAAATTGGTACACCGTAGTACAGTCACCCTGTGCATCAGAACCATATTAGCCTGTCCCTGCATTGATGTTATTGATGACAGGGATTTGGCACAGGTTTCATCATATACACACGGTGTGTTGTTGGTTTGCCAGAGACCTAGGCTGAGCCATATGTTTTACACCATGTGTGAGTGAGGGAGTTTAATTATTAATTTGGCTGTGGTGATGTGGTGTGTGTAGGTATAGGGTTTCCCTAGCTGTGTTGGTATTGTGTGTGTGTATGCATGCACACAGTTCTGCCATGTGGCTGCCCTATACAAGGATTTGTTGGACAGCTGCAGACCATACCTGGCAGGGTGTGAGGTTCACCGTCTTTGACCATGGACATGAGAACTGTGCCTGCCAAGGGTTTCACGGGCACCACCAGGTAGAAGCCATGAGATGGTACTCTCCCCTGATGATGACATATGTCTGCTGGATCCTGGTCCCTCTTGGGACTGGCCAGGGCCATGTGCACATGGCCTGTAGTGGTGTGGTGTGGACAGCATCCCCCCTGCAGTGCTGGGGCTTGTACTGCTACTATAGGAGTGGCTCTGTGTTCTGGCATGTCCACATCGACCTCCAGCTGTTGGTGTTGCTGGCCTACGTACATGTGACCATCACACCACTCCTACCATATCCTCGAGCATGGACAGTCCATGGTCAAGGATTCCCACCATCTCACCCAACCGTCTATCCATGACCACTGAAAAATATCAGACGACACCTGCAAGATCATGGATGTTGTCAGTAACAGCTGAATGAGTAGCCCTCTGCAGCCTCATAGCCTGTCTGGTGTATCGTTTCATACATGCCTCCACCTCCATGATGGTGGTACCAGATGTGGCACTTCTTCCAGGGGCACGATGATCAATAGCCCTCCAATGAGCACCCCTGTACATCTGTCTATGTGGTACCCCACCACTTTTCTCTAGGAAGGGACAGATTATACTTATTGCTTTGGATTTCTGCTTGCATCTGCACATTTGGCAGACATCCTAGCAACCCCACATACCTCTCAACCTCTTCATGCAAAATATCTGGACAAAACTTGACAAAATGAGGTGCAACTAGGGACATATTTTAAATATTGCTCTTATAAACTTAAGTAAGTTGCTAGAGTAACGTGATTTGTTTTAATATAATGTTTCTGATGGATTTGGTGTCTGAAACTCAAATGTATGCCATTATTTAACAACTTAAATCCTGGGATCATCCTAGTGATTTGCCAGGACAAATGAGGTACAGACCAAATGTATGGGAAAAAAATCTGGACATTCTTAGAAGATCTGTAAAGTTGGGAGGTATGCAAACCCCTATGAGAGTTCTCGCGCATTGTAATTGCCAAATGGCAATTCTTGAGTGCAGGGGCATGTGTATTGTGAGAGCTCTGCTCTCAGACACACCCCCTGCAGTTGTCAATATCCCTGTCCATTTAGGAGCAGAGGCAGCATGCCTTCATTACTATGCATTGCGTGTTGCCGTGCTGCTCTTAAACGGTCATTTCCATGCTTGATAAGCTATTCCTGCATGGAACCTTACTGAATCCTGGGAACAAACGTATAAACTGTACAGATTCTAAAATTTATTCTCAGACAAAACAGATTATAGATATATTTACAAAATCTTATGTAAAACAGTTTTGTTCCACAAAAGGGGTGATAAATTGTCCTAGTGACAGCCAGGTAACCCAGGATACTGGAATCAAATTAGATTATATTGAAAAAGAACTGCAAAAACTGGATCCAAACAAAGCAGAGGGAGGAGATGGAATTAGTAACAATGATCCGAGAACACTTCAGCCTGAACTTACGGTACCATTATCTCTGTTATTCACTAGGTCATATAAATATGGAGAGATTCCTCAAGATTGGAGATGTACTTATTAAACCTGTCTTCAAGGAAAGGAGAGTAGGAGAAACCCAGAGTCATATAGACCCTTAAGTCTACTTTCATGTTGTGGAAAAATAATGGAGAAGATAATATTGGATAAATTCTTGTCAAAACTAGATAGGCTGGGACTTGAAACAATATATCAGCATGCATATGTTGAAAACAGATCTATTACCACCTGTAACATGATGTTCTATAACAATGTAACAACAGCTATGAGTGAAAAATTGTGATGTGATATAATTTACATATATTTAACTTCAACATTTAACAGGGTCATACACAAAACACTGATCAATAAATTAGTACAACTAGGTATTGATGTCCTCTTGATAAGATGGACAGCTGCATGGCTTACAAATAGGACATGGCACATATTATACAGCAATTGGACAAATTAAATCCTTGGTTACAGTCAGGGTGTCCCTCAGGGCTCTGTCCTAAGCCCTTACTTGTTTAGATTTTACCTTTCAGACCTAACTTTTTCATCTGAGGTGTTCTACAGTCTATATGCAGATGACCTGAAACTGGGTAAACTGATTGCATGTGTTACAGATAAGGCATGTCTGCAAAATAACTTGACTAAATTGATCATTTGGGCACAGGAGTATAATATGCTGATAAATATATTAAAAACTAAGCATATAAGATTTGTAAGATATAAAATGAAAGGTGAATATTTAATACAGGACACACTGATTAAAAATGTAGACTCATTTAAGGATGTCAGTATATGGGTTGAATCAGCTATGAGTTTTTCTAAGCATATCAACCAAATAGTTAATGATAGCTATAGAACTATAGGTTGTATAAAAGGATTTATAAAGTCTAGGAAATCAGAAATGATGAAGTGATTGTTTGTTAGTTAGATTAGATCCAAACTTGAGTATGGAATAACAATATGGAAAACCTATAAGAGAACAAGCATGAGTAAACTGGAAAGAGTACAGTGGAAATATACCAAGGGTATCCATGGATGTGAAACTTTAAGTTATTATGAAAGACTAAAATATCTGAACTTGTACAGTGTCTCTTATAGATATCTACTCATGTATATAGGGCATTTAGAGACAACTGCCTCTGGGAATGTTTGGGATTATCAAAAATACTAGAGAGTCATCAGACAGCCTATGTAGAAGATTCTATAGTCAGGTTGGTGTCTGTTTGTGATGTACTTATATGTAATTTTACTCAAGGAAATATCTTTATGTAACGATGTTAATTCCTTTAGCTAGCAGTTAGGTACTGCATCTGGGCCCAGGGTTTTTCAGTTAGCTTTTCTTATTTTTTTTTCTCAATATTTCTAGCTGTTATTTCATCCCATTTCATATCCTCTGTATTAGGGTTGCTTACCATTTTCTTTAACAGTTCTATCTAATAACTATTTGAAATATTAGGACTCACTATAGAGAGTCCCGTAATATGGAGAATGAATGGCCAAAAATAGACTTATATATATTAAGTCCAACAAAGCAATTTCTTGTAATATTCTCTTTTCTCTGAGGGGATATTGAAGTTAGTACATATATATATATATATATATATATATATATATATATATATATATATATATATATAAGTTTGGGGGTGTGGTGGTAGTGGTGCTCCCCCTGCAAAAAAGACATTTAAAGGAGAAGAGTGATGTTCAAGATTCACTCTTCTCCGGTATTTTTCAAACTTTTTCTTTTTTTTTTATTTTGTCGGCACTTTGCATTTCCAGTGCAGACATTTCACTAGAGAGCCCTACTATCCATTCAACATCTTTGTTATGCTCAACAGGGTTTGCCTAAATGTTTCTCCAAAATGCACTCATTACTTCTGTTTTAGTGGTGTTCTATTAATCCTGCTTTGTTTCCAGTTCTCTATAAAATCTTTTATGGTTGTTAGTGAATTGCTTGTTTCCTACTTTCGCTTTATATTTATTTGCATGCCTTCTGAGTTTTCTGCTTGTGCTAATAGTTTTAATTTATTATTGGAAACAGTGCATGACAAATCCTCTGTCTTAATATTGTGCATTGCCTTTGCTATATCTGTCTTTCTTTCTAAAAATGTTCAATGATCTGTTCCCTTTTCTGCATTTTCCTGACAATAGTATTTGTCCCAGTCCCCTTCAATAAACACACATCACACTGGATGATCTTTGACAACCTTTATTAAACTTCCATAAAAATAACTTTATTAACCAATATTATTTCTTAATCACAGCATAAACATAGTATACCTGATATTAATCACAGGATGACCATTCATATAACTGTTAACTAGAGCAGCGTGACTTCATTCACCCTGACACAATAAGCAGCGTCCCTACATCCACTCACTTATTTAACTTATCAAACAGTGTCCAATTGCTCACTTTCCTTTACCAACACATTGAAAAGAACACCCAGCACCAGAGGGGGAACAGAAGAGGGCAAGCCTGCCCTTATTCTCTGCCCTACCCAAACTTACAAAATAACAATCTCCCACTGTTCCACAAAAGAGGCAGGGCAGGAAGCATGTTTACACCAAAATGTGATTTCTTGCCCAGTTACACTTGCATAAAACCCATTATGCCCCTCCCTGCCCTTACCTCATTTTCTCCCATTCCTCTTTCATTCTCATTTAACTCTTTCACCCCCTATACCCTACTTCCCCTACCCTATTTAATTCCCACTACTATTTCTATTTGCCCCCCCAGAAGATGTCTCTTGACAAATGGGTTTGTTACCAAACCTCATTTGTCCCGGTCCCCTTCAATAAACACACATCACACCAAATGACATTTGATGACTTTTATTAAACTTCCATGAACATAACTTCATTAACCAGTATGTAAGCCATAATGCTCAACAGGGTGTGTGTTAATGTATTATTAACACCCGCCCAAGGGTGTTATGAGGCCTGACACCACAGGTAGAGGGCCTCTACACCCCCTGTAAGGGCATTAATTACACATTAATACACACCCTGGAGAGCATTATTGCACTTAGAAAATAGGCTCTCTGTAAAATTGTTGTGTTTTGCTTACTTATTTTTTTTAAAAATACTATATATATTTTTTTTGTATATTTTTTATGTAAAATAGTTCCTCCCCCTAATGTTTCAAACTTTCTCTAGTATATGTTAATGGTGTAGTAGGAAGCATTTTACATCAAAAATATATAAAAAAACAACATTTTACTTAAAAAAAGAAATAAGTAAAACACAGCAATTTTATAGACAGCCCACTCTCTCCCTCATACACGGCCACTTCTGCTTTCATACATGCATTCACTCACACAAGATCATTCTCACTCTCTCTCTCACACACACACACACACACACACACACACACACACACACACACACACACACACACACACACACACACACACACACACACAAACACAAACACACAGAGTCTTCTCTGCTTTCATACATGCAGTCACTCACTCACTCACTCACTCACAAGGTAACTCACAAGATAACTCTCACTCTCTCAATGTCTCTCTCACACAAAGTCACTTCTGCTTTCATGCACACATTCATTCACACATGATCATTCTCAGTCTCTCTCGATCTCTCTCTCTCACACAGACACTTCTGCTTTCATGCACGCATTCATTCATACATGATCGCTCTCAGTCTCTCTTGATCTCTCTCTCTCACACACACACACACACACACACACACACACACACACACACACACACACACACACAGTCACTCCTATTTTCATAAATGCATTCATTCACACAAGACCACTCTCTTGTTATCTTTCTCTCTCTCTTGATGTCTCTCACACACCCAGTCTCCTCTGCTTTCATGCATGCATTCACTCACACACACAGATAGAAAAGTAAACACATACCACACATACATTCACTTCCTTCTGTTTTTTTTTTTTTTTTTTTTTTTACATTCGTTAAACAGCAAAAGTACTGCTTAGCAAGTGTAAAGGTAATGTCTGAGAGTCAGTTAACTAGACAGTGATCCAGGGTTGTTCCTGAAAAGGAAATAATTTTGCCAGTGGCTTCTGGGCAAGGTGAAGTAAGTTCTATCTGTAATCTTATCCAACAACAAGCAAGAAAATATAAACTGATAAAAAGAATCACAAATAAAAAAAAAACAGGTCTCTAACTTTTAATAACAAAGACCAATAAGCTGTAGCTCCTCAACTTTCAAAGTCTTCCAGGTGTCTTTCCATCTGTGATCTTTCCTGCCCCCACTCCCTCAACCGCTATGTGTGCTATAGGCATGAGTGATCACCCATGGGTACCACAAAGCTTGCGAAGAAGTTTCTGCGAACCAATGCAGCCCCAAAGCTACGTAGCTCAACATCTAGCCAGTCAGTGAAAATCTGGATAGTTACAAACATACCTTCCAACTTCTCAGCACAAAAATGTGGGCACAGCTGATTGCTTCCACAAACTTAGAAAGTTGACATAGCAACAGGCTATGCACTAGCATGAATCTCCCGAAAGGCACAAAGTCCAAAACTCAAATGCCCGTCATTTCCCCACCTCCATTCTTTAAAGATTTGCCACCAGCTTGCCATAAAACCACAGTGCAGGCTGAAATTTGCTGTATTTGCATTAGCCCCTCCCCTGTACTGCACTGTAACCAGGACACAAACACCACGTGTTTTAGATCGTGAATGCTCCCATAACTTTGCAATTGCTGTGAATTAGACACTACTCCATTTATTTATTTCATTTATTCATTACAAACTTATGTAGATCTGCTCCAGGCAACTGTTTACAGATATATAAATTAGCATGACTCTCATATCACCTGCATTGTTACTATTGTGCCCTCCCCTCACAGCCATTCCCATTGACAAAGTTTTTACAGGATACAGCTGTCCATACAAAATTTCTAATCACAGGTAGTGGGCACAAGCATCTGGGCAAAGTCACAGCTGTGGTGAGAAAAACAAATAGACCTACAGTCAATCCAAACATCATTCCCCCACTGAAAAGCCAACCGAAAACAACCTACCCATCAGCATGGATCCTCACTAAGGCACAAAATCTGCAGAAATCACGCTGCATGGAGAATGGACCAAAAGTAGAAAATGGACCGCAAGCATGAGTCAAAATATAATTTGGAGCACTCTGCACAAATCTGTACAGCTGACAGGCATGAGCAAAAGTCAACGGCACATGCAGGATAGGCAGCCCTGCCAGTACAAGTAAGAATCTGCCTTGTATTGTTCGTCATTTTTTTCTTACCTTCTCCTCTCTCACCCCACCTGTGCTTTCAGACCATACCTAACCGACAAATGAAGCTCAGCAGCAAAACAGACTATGAGGCACCCCCCCCCCTCCGCAGCCATCCAAAACCTACAATAGCAGATCTGTTTATCAAGAGTGTTTTAAGAGATGGTGCTGAATGTTTTCGCTACCTTGAAACTCTGTACAGACACTTGCCAGGGTGGGAAAACAGTACCATAAATTCAAATAAGGACAATAACCCTGCATAACTATTTCTATTTCTGCAACCGTGAATCCATCAACAATCAAACCAAGGGGAAAGCCATCTCAGCACCATCGATAATTAAGGACAAAACCTCCTAAATAAATCTGGAGCAAAAAGAAAATTAAACATTAAATTGTGTACCTCTGGCAAGTACTTAAACAACTAAATGGCCTCCTAGTCTACAGCAACCCGATCAAAACACCACAAACAAATCACTCAGCCAAGCACCATCATCGCATGCAGCAAGCCAGATCCTACTCCTTCTCACAAATCCAACCTGCACAATGCCCTAAATCCATCACACTACTTTGCAAAGAAAAAAAGAATAAATAAATAAATAATAATACAAATATTACCCACCTCCACTGTACACACTAGTGTAACCCAAGGCCTACCTGTCCACTACAGTACCTCCTGGTCATCTTGGAAGTGAGCCTTCCATATAGCAAGTTCACACCAAAATGTGATTCCTTACCCAGTTAAACTTGCATAAAACTCATTAAGCCCCACCCTACCCTTACCTCATTTCTTCCCACTCCTCCTTCATTCCTATTTAACCCTTTCATCCCCCCACCCAACTTCCCCTACCCTATCAATCCCCACTACTATTTCTATCTAACCCCCCCAGAAGATGTCCTTGGACAAATTTGCTTGTTACCAAACCTCATTTTTTACCTTAGTAAGTTTTGTAGTTTTTTTTCTGTTTAGTGCTTCCATGATGTATTGTTCTGTTCCCTTCCTTCTTTTGTTACTGTATGTTTTTGTGGTAAGACATTATCTGTTACTAGTTTAGCTGCATAGTAATATATCATATTAATTCCTGTTATGTCATGAATTATTTTTATAATCTTCATTACTGTGTTCATCTGTTTTATCAGACGTTTAACATGTAGGTTCTTATTTACTTTTTGCAATCCATTTCCTTCAATTATCTTAATATATCTATCTCTATTAACTCAGGCAAGATTTCCACACTTGCCTGTGGTGTATCCAATTGATAGTTTCATAGGTTAGTACTAGGCTAACTGCTTTTGTGGGTAATTTTAAGCCTAGCCATTTACCCCATCTGAGAATCAAACCCTGGACCTTGTGTTTGTAAGGTGAACACCTTAACCATTATGCCAACCTCCCACCTTCAGATATCCTCCTCCATCTGCTACTTTTCCATTTGGGGACTTACTATCCCATCATCTTGCAATATTGTCTATGTGAGTTTCCACACTAAATCATTAACTATGCAGATTGTCTTTTCAGGTGCTATTTGTTTTATTTCTACCTTACTAATTTTCTTTTTTACATTCTCCTTTGTGATCTTTTTCCATTGTAAAATTTACAGCAAAAGTATGTCTTTCTTTGTATTTCTCTTCAAATATTCTTGGAGCTACAGTCTTTGTTTTAATTAGTCTGGCTTTTTTCTTTGTATCATAGCTCTCAACCTCTTGGCACAAAAAGTCTGGACAAAGCCAAAAATAATGGGGGGACAAAGCCCCCAAAATAGGGACAATTTTAGCAGCTGAGTCAGAGTGGAAAAGGTTTAAAGTTGACTTAAGTTACATGACCTAAGGGGTAAGAGATACACTCTGCTCATTTAACTAAATGTTATTTTAGGAGAGAACATGATTTGGACCGAGAAGATGAGTTTGTAATTTAATGTAGGAAGTACTTCCACAGACTGGACCAAAGAACTGAGAATGCATGGTTAGAGATACATAGCTTGGATTGCAAGATTTTTGCTTTAAGGCCTGACTGGTTCATGTTTTTTAGAGTGTATATGGGAGTATGTCTTCTTAGTTTTGAGGTTAAAGGAAGGATATTATGTTCATGCAGGAGTTTGAGCAGCTGCGATCATAAGAGGAACTGCATGCTGTTCTGATTTATAACTTGTTAGATGTAACAGTTAATTTCTCTGAGTTATATGGTTGTGTTCCTCTAAAACATATGTGTACCCTACTCATAAATCTGCCTGGATATAAATTGGAAGTATATTTTAAAGCTCTGCTTCTAGGTCACCTGTCTGCAGTGTACTTTTTTTATTTTTGACTCACTCTGTATATTAACTTCTGATTTCTGATTGGCATCAATAGTTGCTTCATTTGCCTTTTTTAATGATAGGAGCTTAACTGATGATGAAATGATTATAGTTTATTCTTCTATGGTTAAGCTAAAATATTAAGAAAATTAAAATATTTAGAAATGCACTTAAGACAGATCTGCACTATACTAGTGGAAATGCATATCATATAATTAGATTATCTGACATTTAATTATTTGTCAGTTTTATCTGTTTCTGTAATTTGCAATAGGTTGCAGGTGCTCTAGCATAATATGGATGCCTTATTTTATCAGTGGCAAAGAATGTTTAATTATTCAGTAACAATTTAAGTCTGTTAATTATATTTATGCAATAATAGCACATTGCATTTCTTACCAAAGCTCGTAATGGGTGAACTCAGTCAAATCTGCAAGCAGTTGAGTTCATCTTGTCATTCTAAAGAAGCAGTCAAGATGTCAGCTGCAGATACTAACAGCATTTTAGCATTTTTTCATTTAACAGACATTTTTACAGCTTGCAGAGCTGTGCTTTTCTTAGCATTCTTGTGAATGGCATTTTATCCATGTCAACAAAGTCTGCATTGGGTTATATATATCAACTCCATGGTTGCACCTACTCAAAGAAGGGAGAAATGGAAATATCCCTAAAACGGTGAATCATTACATTAAACAGTTAGAAATCTTACAGTTGATTATTTCCAATGGAAAAAAAAACATTCTGCATTATGCTGTTCATCTTTTTTTCTGATGGCTACTGATACTTGGGAAATTTCACCTCAGACATCTGCAGGGAAACCATTTAATTTACTTCAGTTTGTTAACTGGATAACTTACTTAAAAGCCCATTTTACTCATGACCTGACCCATGAGGCAGGGACGCATACATGAATACATAAACTTACAATGGATTAATAAAGAATACAAATATTTTACTCTGAATAAAAACATGAGTAAACAAAGTTAAACAACAGAATACAGCATGTTAGATAAGTACAAACATTACTGAAAATCAAGACGGTAAGGAATGTACATAACTAACCCACCTACTGTTTAAACTAATTAACAAATTGGTAAATCAATAAGGCAGATAGTTTTGAAGCATTTACTCAACTGGTGATAGAATCTATAAAATTATCTACTTGCAATAAAAGATGAAGAGAAGCAGTACATTTTAACCTTTGTCAATGAAGCATGTGTACTTTGAAAGTTTTTGTAAATAATATTTAAGTTGGTTACAGAACTGGGTAATGTTGGTTCTTAAGTTCATGTCAAGCAGGTGGAAAGCTTCACGTGCAGGGGGATATTTTTACAAAAGCTTTTTCAGTTTTTAATAGATGGAAGGGTCTGCTGTCAAACAACAAAGTCTTGTGGGTCTGCTGATCAGTTAAATTTCACTGTTCTACTGGAAATCTACTAGTGTTTTCAGCACAAGCTTTATGAGTCTTCACTTACACACACTTGGAAAGAATGCATGTATTATGCACACATACACATATGCATAGATAGATAGACAGATAGAAATAAGAGTAGTAGAAATGATCTGATCAACATAAGATTGACAATAAAAGACATAAAAAACATCAAAACACAAAATATTCACAAAATGAAGTTATAGGTTCATAGGTTCATAAGAGGTTATTAGGCTAGCAACACTAGAGCCTTTACAAGCCTAGCCATGTTGATCCCAAGTATCCCAATCTGTTCTTTTTTATAGTAAGGAATGTTGCATGCACTTTCTCCACTGTCGTGCTTGACCTTGGAGTTTATACAGATATATATATATATATATATATATATATATATATAAAATTAGCAAGGTGTTGGGGGTGCAGAAGGGGCCCTGCAAAAACATTGTCTATGGGCATGGCTAGATTTTACAGTTTCGATATTTTTCTGCCAATATCTTTACAGTCTATTTTGCATTGTTTACATGATTTACAGATCTCTCTCTCTCACACACACACACACACACACACTCAAGCACATGTACAGATATATAGCAATATAGTGTTTATATATATATATATATATATATATATATATATATATATATATATATATATATATATATATATATATATATAAGGATCCCTATCATAAGCTCAAGTTCCCACAAGCTTGGAGCTTAGAAGATTGTGCAGGGAACATTGAAATCCTGGAAGTTTGAAAAAAAGAAATGTAAGAAAAAAAGACCTGTGCCTCACACACTCTCTGCTAATTGTATATACAAAGTCCAAGTCACACTGGAATGGGGAAGGTGGAAAACCCCAATCTATGTTGTACCATGTATCACAGTGAAAATCTATGCCACTTGAGCTTGTGAGATTTTAATGTTCTTGGTTTAATATTTTATGGTTTTAGCTTGTGGGAACTTGAGCTTGTGATAGGGATTCAATATATATCTAGATAGATAAATTGATATATAGGTGTACTTAATATAATCTGAACAAAATATTATCAACAGAAAAAAAATCTAAACGCAAAAATATCTACAAAATATCAACAAAATTGAAGTTATGCATGAAAAAACAAACCAGTCCCCACGCAGTGAGTGTTCCACCAACAAAAGCAGAAATGAACACCAAAACATAGAATGGAAAGCTCTGGTAGAAATGTAGCACACACTAGATAAAAACAAGTTGCAATTTATTAGTAGGTAAGCGCTTTCCCAATGTTCAACATTGCTTCTTCAGATTCCATATCACATCACATAGTCACCATTTATACAATCATAGTCATCCTATCAGCATAAACTCACACCCACCCAATTAATCAAGAAGGCAACCTACCCAAAATTAAAGCAGTACTACTAAAAGCTTTCATATAACAATAGACAAGCATTCACTTCAAGTTTCTTGACTTTAACATGGGTTTCAAGGGGACGTGGTCATTTAATCCATGACCCCTATGTGCCCCAAGTCTCAAAATCCACTGTAACTCTACATTTTCTGTGCTATTAATAAAATCCCTCAAACTGTCATGCTCAACAAGTACATGCAAAACATGGAATAAAATAGTGTCCTCATTCCCTACCTGCATGGTGTGTTTAGCTAAAGCACTATAATCATGGCCTTTCCTGGTACAGTATACATGATCCCTCACCTGTTCCCTAAGGCAGTGATTAGTTTTGCCCACATAAAACTTAAACCATACTCGGCAGTGTGCCACATATATAACATCAGTACAGAAATTACACATATGCTTAAATGATAAGCTTAGCACCCTCTCAAAACTCTTCTCCAGAATAGATGTCAAACGAATTGGTCTGTAATCGCCAATAGTGTAACCGGGGTGTTTTTTACATATTGGAACAAAAATCGCTTCCTTCCCAAATTTTTGGAGCAACACTTTCCATTAGCGTTTTCTGAAACAAATAAACAAAGCAATGGCATAAGCAGTAACTTATACCTCTCAAAAATATCCATTCAACCTCTCTTGCCCAACTGTTGAGTTATTTTTATTACAATATAATAAGAGTTTACAAGTGCTAACATTAGTGGAAGACAGACACCTACTAAACCTGGTGGAAAATAAGAGTCCATACCTTTTAAAAAATGTCTACCAAAGAAAAAAAAAATCAATCAATAAATCAGCCAACATTTCAGGGTCTTTTATATACCCAGAACTTTCTCTCAGTAGCAAACTTGAGCCATTATCCAAACAACAGCCTTGTACACGCTTACATAAACTATTTTTCTTATCCAATACATTAGTGGCCAAATAATTTCATAGGTAGTCCTATGTTCATTAAGTAGTCTTAATAAAATATTTCTTATGGTTGTTATAAACAGACTTACTTATCACTGTTGGATGAGTCCTAAAGTATCTAAACAATTTCTTTCTTGCAGAAATACATGCTGGAGCAAAATGATCAATAAGACTGTCTATTTGAAAATAACAAATATCTCGGTTTTCACTAACAGTTTTACCCTTCAGTCTTACAGTCCCAGTTTCATTGTAGAACTTCAATTATAATAGCTGCAAAATCTAATCTATAGAATTGTTTAACTTGCACCCTTTTATTCATTTTTGGTAAATTAAAATCCATAATATCAGAAATAACATGTAAATGGTCTAAGTATCCTAACTCTTGAATGTGTTCTACGGTATTTATTGTTTAATTTGTTCAGGAGCCATATGTGTATGCATACATAGTGCCATTAAGAGGCATTTTCAGTGGACATGCAATTCTACTACTGTGTTACACAGTGTTTAACATCTGAGAGTCTTTTTTCAATCTGTACAATGAAGTATAAATTAGCTGTCAACTGCAAATGTGCATGAGATGGCCTTTTCCTAAAAATAAATCACTGTTGAAACCCATAACTTAGTAAAACTATTATATCTACTACATTTATTTAGATTACATGATGCATTTATATTAAAAAAAAACTTATATCTGCAAACAAAATGACATGCATTGAACATATATCATTTTTTAATACTCTGGCACTGGCTGAGTACATTACAAAACACATTTTTTTTCATTATATGTTAAGTCATATGTATGTTATTCCCCTCAGTACAGAAATTCTAAAAAAATTAAAATATGCATAGAAAGCCAAAAATCAAACAAAGAAGATACGCCTGACAAAATAAACAGATAAGTAATAACTTGTTAAACCATAGGTGCACAATTTGCAGTACTGAGGAAATATACTGTATCTGGATATATCCTTCACGTGTATTGGCATTTACATCTTCCTTCATTTAGAGAAAATAAGTCCTCAGACTGCCTGAGGTACTTTCCTAGCGCACTTCATGGGCGATTGGTTTCTTGATAGAAAGAGCAGTACAGCAGAATTAATACTGCCTGATGTTTTGTTTTGCTTTCATGAGAGTTGCATTCATCTTTCGGTTTCTAGAGCCTTGGTTTATGCATTATTTCTCCTTCTCATTTATTTTAGTATTTATGACCCCCATCCAATTAATCATGGCACACCATTTTAAGGCATTATTGATTTTAGCTTTCACTCCTTGTAATACCTTATAATGAAATAAATGTAAAACAGAATTATTAAAGACCTTACCGAAGAAACTTCATTCTTTATCCCTTGCTTTCTTTTATATTAAACAATATTTCGTTCTTTTTCTTTCACCATTTCCAGTAGGTTCCCACATAGTCAAAGCCTGCAGTGTATATTTATAGAGTTTAATTAATGTTGTGTATGCAGATGCCTTCATTTCTTCTTTGTGATTTTTTTTCTTTCAGTTAACACAGCTGTGCAGTATTCAGAATTTCATGTTCGTTATTAAAGCAGCACTGTGGCTCAGTGTTTCAGTGTTCTGCTCTATATCTTCAGGGACTGGAATCCAGTACTGACCTTGGGCCATTATCTTTCTGGAACTTTCTTGTTGTTTTATCTTTGAGCTATGTGGGATGGAGGTTCTGAATTCTTCTGTTTTCTCTCAAAGACATGCTGATTTTTCCTACAACTCTAAACAATCCATATATAATACATTTACCCATGTTCCTTTGGTCATACCACTGCTTACTATATAAGGTTATGGAAGAACTAATCACTTACAGGTAACAAATTACGTTTTGTTTGCATTTTCTCTCCTTTCTCATTAGCTTGTTCATTGTAGTTTTATTAATCAACTGTTTTATTGCTTAACTATCACTTTGTGTAACATTCTGCTCAAACATAACAGGGTGTTGGCTCTTCTGCAGGTCTGCCTACATGACATACTATTTTATTCTTCAAGAAAACCTTCCGTTAGCTTTAATTCCAACATCATAATAACTGGATTCAGTCCCACATAATTTATTTTATCCAAAATATAGACCTATATTACCTGTAAGGTAGTTTATATATCAAATTTCACCCTATAGAAAAGAGATAAAGCAACGTATTTGCAATTAAAAATATATTATTATCATTATTATTATTATTATTATTATTATTATTATTATTATTATTACTATTATCATTTTACTCTTAAAAGAAACACTTACAGAAGCAGGTATGTTCTGACTCTGTAAACGTAACACTTAAATAGTTATGTAGAACTACACTGTTTTAACACAGCCAGACATTTAGTTTATTTATGGCAGTTAGCACATACACTTAAAGATATGAGCTGTTAATGAAGGGTTTCCAATTTACACTATGCTTCGATTTCTTCAATACCATTTGCTTACTGTTTGATTCTGCCCTAGTCTCTTAACCAGAAATTGCTCAGTGGAAATTGGGCTATACTCCTCAGTGGTCTCTAAGACCGCATGCTTAGTAACTACCGATGAATATAATAAAATAGTTTGGTATATGGAATATAGTTAACATTTAGGCTCATTTATCTAAGCTTTGTTTACTTAATGACTAATCAACTCCTGAATGCCCAGTGTGTCTAAATATTTATATGCATAAGTATATATGGAAGTGTCTTCGTATTGTAGATACGGTGGACAGGCTTATTATTCAGGTTCAATTCACTATCATGCAAGTGTCTAGAATGGGCCTATTTCACATATTTCTTTAAATGTTTCCTAACCATCCAACGAAGAAGACTTGACAGAATATCTGATTGCAAAAACTGGTGTCTGTAGGCTATTATGCTTTGCTCTTTCTACCTGCCAGTATCCCTAGTCTGCCTACATACCCACCCCTATTGTCACCTTAGCAGAACCATATAAGCCGTTACATACTGCATGATTTGTTTTGATTTTTTTTTAACTTTGACTTAGGTGGAGGTGGCAGGTAAGACATGACATACCCTGGAGTACCTTTCTTGCCTTCATATATTTTCCTCTCAGTCCACTGTTACTTGCATCACCTTTCTTGCACTATTCTTTTCAGTTCCACTCTATCTTCCCTAAAACCAAACACATCTGCTGCCTTCCTCAAATATAGTGTTGTGCAATAATCCATGTTGCCCTTTCACTCATATTTACCTATATCTTAGCTATCAAACTTTTTCACATTTTTAGCTCATACTAGTCTTCCCTCCCCCACATAACCTGCATAACCACACAAACATCAAACTAATATAAAATACTCTTAGACTTCTTTGAGCACTCAGAACTTTCCTTCCTTCTCCACACAATTCCTTCACTTAATCCACACTAGCACCTAAAAATTCTCATACTATTAATTGTTGTCATTTTATTTCTCTATGGTAGCACTGAGCTTATCCCCCCTTTACAAAATAACCAAGCTTACCACACAACATTTCCCTCCACACCACCAAATCAAGTCACAAATGCCTATCCATTTGTGCATATATGCAACATTAACAAAAAATTAAACCTTCTTGAAGGCTAGAATGTAAATCAAAATTATGATGCATTAACTACTACTTAATCTTAGTTAAACTGCCACACTGACCTGTCAACTGATATCTCTACCACAAAAAAAAAATAAAAAATTTATAATCACTCTGATTGCCAGTGGCAATTGTTTTCTTTTTATGCAGCCTAATTGTTGTAATACAATTGGCTTAGTCCATCATCTCTGCAAACTGACTAATTAACTCTCTTTAACTTCTTACATACTATTTTGAGTGTTTGAGTGCACCCCACACATCATACGTTGGTGTATCCCAGTGCCGTATTCTTTGCAGGTGCCCCCTTCTTTTGCTATTCTGAACTATATACATTCTGGCCTGTGGTTGGCACAGAACCTATGGGCATTCTTTGGGGGGGGGTCTGTTACATAAATTTCAGCTAGTGATGTTCTTTTTCAGCCTAAATATTCCCCCTTTCCCACATGATCATTGGTTACATTCAAGGGGTGGACACATAACCAGGACATTTGGTGTATTGTCCCACCTCCCCACTTTGGCCATGCCCCACACCCTTGATGCCCTAACCCTCTATCAGGATTCATATATGAGGAATGCCCCTACAACCACTCTTCTGCTAGTATGGGAATGTCCATCCCTTCCTTGCAACACCTTGGACATCAATGCTACTAACTCAGGTCAACTGGGACATAGTCAGGGCTTTATCCCTCTACAGTATAGAGTTACCTTTTAATTTTTAAATGAAAATTTCTAATGGTATGAATTCTTCTTTATGAAGATTCATTATATGTGCAATTTTCTTGCTTTTAGTTGCATTAAATGTTGAATTTTAAAGTGAATTTACACAGACTTTGTTTGGTAATGCCTGCCATGGGGTCATTTAATTTTCATAACTGCATTGTTGCAAAATGCTCTGTGCATTAAATGTTACACTTAAATGTGCATACTCTTGTCTATTAATGCCTGTTAGGTAATTATTTAACTGCTATAACTGTTTCTAGTATGACAGAGTTCATCTCTATGTTAACATCTGAACTGTTCCAAGTTTGCCTACGATGCAGGTTATGACTGAAATTGTTTTTGGCCCAGTTCACTTTCCCATTTAACAAATGTACAAATAAATGTAAAATGTACAAAAATCAGTAGTGTAGTAAACAGTAAATTCAGATCACCCTACATGTGCTCATTCACTCTAATAATCTACAGGGATGGGAAGCAATTGTCAAATAGCTCTTTTCCCACTAATTGATCATTTGCATTTAGATATCCTCCATGAAAATAGCCATATGCAAACAAAACCTGCATGCATCCTTTAATGGATTTGTAATAGAGAAAGATAAGGGAGGAATTCTGTTTACCTAATAGCTAGGCTGAGTCAATTGTCTTATTCAGTTTGTGAAGCTACTACTCAAATATTTCAAAATTACTTGTTTTAATGATATTTCTTGTGATGTACTAAATTATTTATTATATGATGTTTATGCTAGGTACTAAAAATTGTAATAATATTATGTTGACAGATGGAAGGATGATATATTCCCTTAGTAAACTATGCTATTTGTTGAATGTCTGCTTTGGTTCATGGTATTTTATGATGATGCTCTGTTTTTCTCTGAAGAAAGACTGAAAACTTAATAGAACATATTTGCTAGGAACAAATTTGTCACACTAGATACACTGCTGTTAGTCTGTTGGCAATCAGGCAACTACAGTACAGGGGATATTTTGCTTAATATGCCCATTTCTTTGCCAACAGCATCTTGAAGACTGCTTATGTTTATGATACTATGGATTATAACATCTTCCCTACTGGCTTTATTTATTGCTTTCATTTGTCAAGATAGTGGATTCATCAAGCTGTAATTCCCTACCTGTATCTAATGTATTATACCATCAATGAATATAATTCTGAGTATATGAAGGAATGAAATGTCATGGGAGAACTGATATCATTCAAATTAATTTAATGTGTCATTAACAAACTAATGCTTATATTTTATGTCTTGAAGTAAATTTTAAATTAAGATATTATTGCAGGATGTAGGCAAATGCTTTGCTTATTGATATCATGTAGACAGTATTATAAAGTGCAGGCATTGTTGAACTGATTGTAAAGTACAAATGTAACAGATTCCAAAGACATGCACCTGGACCAGTTTACCCTGGGCCTCCACTGGAAATAGGCTCTGTCCTAGTTGGACTTTCCCAGTAAACAAATGTTAAATATATAAATAAAATAAATAAACAGCGGTTGATTTTACTTATACATTTGCCATCCCAGCACTTGTAATTTTAAAAAGACACAACTGATTGTCAGCACATTAGATACTAGCAGGCCTTTTGTTATTTATTGACTGCCAATTGTTTGCTTTGGTGGGAAGTACCTGTCTAATGCAAATATTTTACGACAAACCTCTTTTTGGCCTCAAATGGCATCATGAAGATCCATCCATATACAAACCCTGCACAAGTACTTTGAATTTCATGTTAAGACTGTTGAGTATCATGCAAATCACATATGCACCAATGCTCTCCCTTTTTATAAAACTGACTGTGAATAACTTCTTTATTATTGACATATTTTACTCTTGCATTACCCTGAAATAAATTACAGAGGAGGACTAATGCTATGCATGGCTAATAAGCTTCACCTCATGTATGGCCTCTGCTTCACATTGTCTCCATTTGTATACTGTGTGACTCTGAGGAAGTTACTTAATCATATAGTTCTTTGTGGTTAACCGAGGAAACATTAATGTTCCAAGGGGCATTTCTTATTTAAGAAATATATAAAAATCTAGTTCAGGTAAAAGGTCTGTGCAGTAAGATTGTTGACAATATAAAGCTGCCATCATTATTTTCCTGCGGGCGGTGAATCTTACTCTTTTGTTTAGATTGCCTCATTCAAAGTCCAGTGCTATGGATATAAGGTCAATGGAACTATACTAAACATCCGTTAAATAAGCCATATTTGTATACCGATGAAAAGAGGAAAAACTACTGATACTTCCTTTCAGGCTATTCCCAGCATTCAGACAGTGCAATCGTTCCTTTGCATTTTATCTATGAAACATAGTAGGCACAGAATGACGCACTATGATCTTTCTTAAGCACAGTGAACTCACTCTGCTGATTTTCTTTTTAATGACTATTAGTATTAGTTGGAAGAACTTTCCCCTATCTGAATCTTATTATACACTTTTCTTGCGTATAAATGCAGTGGCCTCCTTCATTTTTTCAAAATGAATTTGAACAGTTTATTTTATGACAACAAACTTTCCTTTTGTCTATATTGTTAACTAAAAAGTAATTTTATTTATATATCTATCTATTTATTTATGTTTTTTTTTTTTCCTGGGTAGAGCTGTGATCTCCATAACCCTTTTTCACACTCAGCCCGGGAGCAATGCCTGGTTCAGTGACTTGCTCAGAGTCACACAGTTAGACAGTAGAGACTGAGGGAATCAAACCCTGCACCTCTGGATCACAGCACACTTTCCAACTGTGTACTTATAAACTGTAAAGCTTTTAGAATGTTATGAGAACCAGGAAGGTCACAGGCTGAGATAAATGAAGTGGTTTAATGCAAAAAAAATGGAATTGATTATCAGCTGAAAGGCCAAAGACTGTAGGTCTGCTTGATCTTTCATAATAAATTAGCTTACTAAAGTTTTTGTACTCTTTCTACAACCTGCAGAGTCATGGTAGTATGGGTATGGTGTAGCCCAGATTTGGAAAGCAAAGGTCTCTTCTTAGATGGATTGGATAGGAGTATGTTTCAGTTGTGATAGGTGCTAGTCACTCATTTAGTTAAGCTGGACTACTTTCCTCCTTAAAGAGTATGTATGGTTGACTTGCATTCGCATCATGTTATCAGAATCTTTTGCTGGTTAGTTTGTGGATGAAAAGAATGTGGGATCCCGATGTGTAAGGAGCATTCCAGTGCCCACATCCTCATGCATGGGATCCTGATGTGTAAGGAACATTCCAGTTCCTTCATACTCACACAGCATTTTCATTTGTTTCCAGTGGCACCCTATCAGAAGTCAGAGACTCTACAATCAGAGTCACAAATCTCAAGAAATGTAAGCAATATCCTTTAGGCAAAACACTGAAGTACAAAACTTGTTGTTACACATTAAAAACATTTTTTGCAGGAGGGCAAATCCCCTTCACCTCCTGATGTATGATATGTACCCCATCCTTACTGCTACTTAAACATGCTAACTCCAAACTCCCTATACCATAAAGAAGTGGGAATTCTCCTCCTTAGTATATATTTCACCCTGACTGTACTAATTTAATTCCTCAGATTACTTGGGGCTAGCACTCATGGGTCACAAAACTACAAAAGGAACTTCCTAGCCATGCACAAGTCTGTGTGGGTGGCAGAGGTGTAATGTGTAATTAATGCCCCCCAGAGGTGTTATGAGACCCAACGCCACAAGCAGAGGGCCTCTACATGCCTGGAAGGTCATTAATTACACATTAACATATACCCTGGGGGGTGTTATTCTGCTTAGAGAATGGAATCTCTGTAAAATTGTTATGTTTTACTTACTTATTATTTTTTAAGTACTATATACATTTTTTATATATATTTTGGATGTAAAATAGCTCCTCCACCTAATGTTTCAAATGTTCTGTAGTATATGGTAATGGTGCTGGAGGAAGTATTTTACATCAAAAATATATAAAAAAAATATAGTACATAAAAGAAATAAATGAGTTAAGTAAAACACAACAATTTTACAGAGAGCTCATTCTCTCACTCTAGCTCTCATACACAGTCTCTTCTGCTTTCACACACACTTACATATACACACGCAGTCCCCTCTGGTTTCATACTCGCATTCACTCACACAAGCAT
>NC_056729.1:1372026276-1372073776 GCF_019279795.1 Protopterus annectens
GAGTGCATCACTAAAATAGCTGTCACACATGCATGTGGTATTACACCTTGATGGGGGTTCCATGCCATCAGACAGTAATGTTTATATAACAAAACTAATAGGCACAAATAGCTGTGTGACAGCAGCGATAAAGGTGGTAAACTTCAGTTACAAATCATTGGAAGATGTGTAAGGAGAGACATGAGGAAGGGTGCCTTGTACTCAGGTATTGGTATAGTAAAGGCTGTGAAATATGAAGGTATTATGGCCTGTCATGTGGATGTCTGCACATACTCAGTAGTTGTGTTACATACAAGGTAGTACTCACCACCCTAGACACATGCTGGTGGACATTCCACATACCATATATCCTAGGACACAGGCCACATAACAGCTGGTCATCTGATAGGGTGCGACATCTACATGATCCTTGGTTTATACATTTGTTTGCATAATGACACAAATCCCCGCATGTTTTTTTTTCATCTCATTTATTGTCATGGCTGTGGCAGCAATCTTTGATGTGTGTTGATACTGTCTGTATTATATCAATATCACAGATGGAGTCAATGGTTATCCACAATCTGTAGTTCTTCAGACAGCTATTGGGACACAGGTTTTGTGTCATTCTTGACATCTGTGATTTCAATCCTGGGCAGGAAATGGCCTATCAGACAGCCCTGATGTACACACTTGATCACTGGACAAGAGATATAGGTCAATTCACACATTTCTACATATTTAGATGCCACGTATGTGTTCCACTGTTCTACCCACTTGGTGATATAGGTGTTGATGGCCATATCTATCATTGTGGTTTGAATACTTCAGTGGTGACTCCTGTCAACTGCCTTGCCGTTTTCAAGTTCCACAGGGTGATGCTGTTTGAGGATATCTGATAGATGTAACAGACATAGATGTAGCATCAAAATACTCACACATGTCTGTTGCACACAGCTAGGATATTACTAGTGTCCATTTAGAGAAGGTCCATGATGACGTGTTGGTCTACCTCACAGATCAGAAGAGCCAGGATGTGTCTATATATGCATGCAATAGGTGCTGTCTCCAGTCCACTCAGATGGTGCATGTCAATATACACTCTTCTACGGGAACATAGTCCATCTGGAGGGTGTTTTGAAGTGTGTATCATACCATGTCAGCTAGGAGTAAGGTGATCTGTGATGTTGTCACAGCCTATTGTTTCTGTGTGATAGGGCTGAATGAAGTTAACATGTTGCATACTGCCTATCTTGATCTGTCCTAGGGTTTGCACAATCCTCCTACTCAGGTATCATTGACAAACTCTACCAGGCTAGATGGTTAACCAATGTCCTCACTGACAAATCACATACTGTGAAAGTTAGTGAATCAACCTCTACCATTGTGGCTGTCAGCATTAGTGTACTCCAAAGATCTTTGCTGGGCACTATACTGTTTGAAATATGTTTTTCCAACAGTCCAGGCTACAGAATTCAACCTGAAGCTTACCAAGTTTGCTGATTCATGCATATTGGTTTCAACCATTGAGTCCACCAATGATGTGAATATAGTACAAGAGGGGCTAACATACACAAATGATTGGTGCCAAAGCCACAGAGTCTACTAATAAATACAGAATGTGTCAGGATTTGTGCTTTATTCAAAGTGGAATTTTCTGGCAAATACACAATTGCCAACACTCCCCCAATGCTGAAACCAGTGGTGCAAGATTTGGGAACTCGTAGATAGCAATCTAAACTTTGACCAACTGTCCACAGTGGTATGATAAGGCTACGTCTTGCACCTCAGAAGTCAGGCCATTGTATCCATATCTGAGGAGGATATAACAACACTTTACTCAAACCTCATCTGAGCAGTAATAAAGTATAATGCTTTCTTTTGTATGTACCTCATCAGTCACCTGTCGCAGTTGGACAGACCACAGAGGCTTCACACCAAGAAAATACTGGTCCTACAAATCATGCCATGATGTATGTGGATATACTGAAAGCACTGTTCCTGAAATTTGTATTGGAAAGAATGAAGTGACTTGCACCTGGACTATAAGACATCTCTGACCCTGCCCTAATCTATATGCTGCACATCTGCAAATCAGCAGAGTCTGTAGAGAGGAAGATGGTAAATGCAATGTCCCTCATGCTGTTGTAAAATGCATTCCTTACTGTCAAGCAAGTGCACAAACACCCACACACACACACACGTAGTTGACTGTTGTGAGAATAGAACCCCTACCTCTTTAATTACATGGACTACAGAATGCATTATTTTACGTAAGTGCCATGGCACAAGTCTGATATGGAGTGTCTCAGACAACACTTTATAGCTGATGACATCAGCAGTGTCTGTTGAGAAAAATGATACAGTGTACCACATGCTGTTTCTAATGTCAAGCAAGTCCACAAACTCATACATACAGCCAGTTGACTGCAGTGAGAATAGAACCCCTACCTATGTAATCCTATCTAAATACATAGACTACAGATTACAGTACTTTACACATGCACCACAGCTCAAGTCAGACTTGGATTGTCTCAGACAACACTTTATAGCTGATGATATCAGCAGTGTCACTAGAGGAGAATATAACTGTCCCACATGCTGGTGCAAAATGCTCTTTGTAATGTCAAGCAACAGCTCACATACACACATAATTGACTGCAGTGAGAATAGAACTGCTACCTATTTGGGTACACAAACTACAGAACACAATACTTTATGCAAGCAACACAGCACAACTCTGACTTTTATACAGCTGCAGATCAACTTATAGTGGATGATATCAGCAATGCATGTCAGAGTGAAGAAGTTGGGAGGCCTGCATGAAATGGATCTGTAAGCATGTGGAAGTATAAAAACACTGTTAGTTCATGGGACTGGGCAGTAACTACAGGATACACACTTCTGCTCTTCTGGCCAGATACACACACACACACACACACACACACACACGCACGCACGCACGCACGCACGCACGCACACACACACACACACACACACACACACACACACACACACTTGACTGTAGTCAGAACAATACCCCTGCCTATCTACATACACATTCTGCAATACATTACCCAACTGCCATGGGACAAGTCTGACTTTTACAACACTGCAGGCATACTTGTAGTAGATGAAATCAGCAGACCATGTGGGAGACAAAGTGTTGGGAGACCTGCATTCATGCATTGCTTCATATGTACTTAGGAGGCTGCTAGCCTAATGGCCCTATGGTGTTTAAAATCCTTGCTGTGTGGGCTGGTCATTAGCAGAGTGATTTTCTGAGCAACACCATCAAGCCCTGTCCATGAGGGACATAGGTGCCACCCCAGAGGTGATTTTAGAATCACCAAATCAATAGTCAGGGTTGCATTTGAAAAGGCTCATTGAGGAGCACTGATTCACATGCAGTGGGAGCCTGTTACAGAGGAGTGTAAGTCACTGGGGGACATATCTGTTTTCCCAGTATGTTCTGTTTATGTCACAGGCTAGGATGAGGACCCTGGGCCAAGTTATTCTTGTTCAATTTGATTTGCAGATGTGCAGCATTTTCAGTATGGCAGGGTCTGAGACTGCTCTGTAGGACAGACATTGGTCACCTCTCAGCAGCCTGCATGATACTGAATACACTGACAGGTCTTTCAGTCTTTCCATGTATGCAATGTTTGGAGGCCCTGGAGTCTCCCAGGAACAGTCCTGTGTTTTCTCTCATAGCTGCAAAGGTCTGGTGAGGTATTGACAGAAGGGAGCATTGTACTCAATTAGTGGTCTGATAAAGGTAGAGTACAGCAGAGGTATGACCACCCTGGTCTTGGATGTGATGTCAATATGTATGATGTTTGCAATGAAGAATGTGTGTGTCACCAGTATGGACAAATCTACATGAACAAAATCTACATTAGGCAGAGCTCCTCGCTAACCTTCTTCAAGAGAAACCTTGACAAGTGGGTGGGAAACAGAACGTTTACCCCAGAGATCACTTCAATGGCTCTGCTGGACAGAGGCACAGGGAAATAATCTAAGGGGGCGGCGAAAGCCAACACATTCCAGCTAGGCTTATAAATGCCTTTGGGCAGATAGACTAGTACCTACCTATGAACCTATGAAAGTGTAGAATGGTATCAACATGTGTTCCCAAGTCTCACAAAACTGATTTTGAGCTTAGAGGGATGCTATGTATATCATAATTAGCAGGGATACTTCATTGCCAAAGGGCACAATGAGCCACTGTATCCTTTAAGGTTCATTCCGTGAGTTTGGCACCAATCATTTGTGTGTGGCAGCTCCTTCTGTAATATGTTACCATCACTGGGGGACTCTACATTAGTGTGTCCAGTTTCCAGACATCGGCAAACATGGTAAACCACAGGCCATCTACCATTGCCTGCATTTCAGGGAAGTAGTTTGCAAACAGTTAAGGGCTAGCACAGATCCTTGTGGTATTCTAATGGTAACTGGCTACTGATGAAGGTGCAGTCCCCTACTTTGATAGTGTGTGCTATGTCATTAAGCCAGTTGCCTATCCCTGTACTACTGTATTGCTTAAGTCTCACATGGGAGATCTTCACTATAACACATGAATGGAGGATAATATCAAATGCCTTGGATAAGTTAACATCAGAGGTATGTCTTGTTATCCCTCATCTAGGTCTGTGGGGTCAGTATCCAAGATTTCTACAAAGTTCAGTAAGAAAGATGTACCCTTGACAAAAACAAAATGTGTAGGGTCAAGTATGTTGAAGGTCACCAATGTCATTGTGGGTATGGCCCATTCTGATTCCTTCCCTAGCCTTGCAGATAAGTGTTTTAGGCATATGGTCAAAAGTTGTAGTGCTGCATATTACCAGAATGATGTGCGTTGCATAGCACACAACATTTGATATTACATTTTTTAATGTGGTTGATATGTGTGTGGAAACATTGCTGAGACACAAGGGTTGCAGAACTTTGGGAGGGGAGGGGGCTGGCACAGATGGATGTATTGTAAATGGGTCTCCTTCTGTTTATCAAAAGTACACTTCATTGACAAACAGAAGGAGGAGCCCACTTCCGCGAAAGTGCACTACATCAAAAGTACAGTTTTGCGAAAGCCGATTCGCCGAATCGCTTTACAGTGAGGATAAGTTAATATATCCTTTTCACCACTGTAGTGCAATTTCAGAATTAGCCCCCCTGCATAAATGTGATTTAGTCTGGGTTTTTTTTTTTTTTTTATTATTTTGTGTTTTGCAAAAGTGCATTTTCGACAAAGTGCACTTTCGCAAAAGTGAGTTCAAGGGTTTACGTTTTGATGAAACGTAATTTCGATGGATCAACATAGATCCATTGTAAATATGTGACATATTGTTAGAGAAAGGGACCTCAGTTTGTAATGTTTACACATGTAATTTCATGTGCAACACAGGAAATGGACAGTAAACAGCAGTAATTCAGCATAATGTAAACATTTTCATAGAGCAACAAGCAATGGGTGTGTGCAATGGCTAGTAAAGTGCATATGCATCTGAGATACATATGTTTGAGCATAGGTAGGCAGTGTACAACTGTGAGCCACATAGTTAAAGCCTGATAGTATTGAGTCTATGAAAAACACCTGTTACTTAAGTGACTCTGGGGTAGCATGTGTTAACACATTGACAGATTCCTTCTTTGACTTAGATGGTACTAAGTTCGGATACAGGTGTATCATATACTTTAAAATACTTTTCATTACAGAGTGATAATGCAATGACATGAATTGTTTATACAAGATGTGTTGATCTGTGTTGGCATAGCGCAGTGGGGTAAATGGCTTTGGGTGGAGGTAACTGCAGTCTGACAGTTAGTATTTAGTCTTTGGAATACACCTGCTACTTGACTGATTCTGTGGCAGCACATGTTATTATAGTGGTACATTCCGTTTTGGAGCCAGAAAGTACTGGGTTTGAATACAGCTATATGAAATACTTTTAACTACATTTGCATTACCAATGCTGCACGCTAGTGCACAATGCACATGTTCAAGCAATAATGCATTAAAGAAAAGAAGTTAAGAAGATATGACAGTGGTGAAATGGGAAGTGAGCAGAGGAAAGGAGAAAGGGAAAGCAAGGTCGGAATGTGCAGGAGGGAGGTAGGAAACAACCATAGCTATCCATTTCTTTAACAGTGTAAAGCAAACATATCTGCAAAATATTAACTGTATTTGGACTGTCACCTCCACAGTGAGGGTTGACCACAACACAATCATGTTGTATAGCCAATTGGACCAAATCAAGTGTGTCAAGAAGACACGTGTGTGAAATGGAGAGCTGTGTATGGGCTATTTTTTTTTTTTTTTTTTTTGTGGTACAGGTGCCCTTTTTTTGAGAGAAAGGAATGTTGGGGAAGGGACATAAGAATGTATGGGTGAGGTAAGTTAGATAGGTGAGGAAACATTTGCAGACAGACAAGAAAAACATGACAAGAGACAGGGACTGTGATGGACACAAAAAGTTTGAGGGACACCATGATTTGGGTGAGAGTGAGGACATCCTGAAATCATGGTCATCAAGCTGGGTGAAAGTAAAAAAACAAGTTCTCACCCACTGGACTGTGAACACTGTCACCTCACTTCACTGCTGGCTGGAATGCCTGATGTCTGTGTTTCTTCCTCCTGGTATTACATTAAATGAGGGACAGCAGCCTATCTGGACATCATAGATGTGCACCAACAGTGCAGTGCACAGCCCTACACACCATCCCTGGCAGTTCAGTACAGGTGATAAAATCACCACCTCTGCTACTGCCCTTGGAAGGTACCACTGGACCAGCCTCTGGGGCAGGACTACCTGAGATAGTAGGTAGTGCAGGGGCAGCAGAAGTGGTGCTGTAAGGTTGGCTGCCAGATGTGCTAGGTAATGGTGTTGGAATCATTGGAGGTAGGCAGGCAGATCTTGAGGGGCAGTCCTACCTCACTGTGCTGTGGAGCATTTAGAGATGTGATAAACATGAATCCATGGACATATTTTGATGACATGCAATAAAAAAACATATCTATCTATCTACATATATATATATATATATATATATATATATATATATATATATATATACATATATATATATATATATATATATATATATATATGTATATATATATATATATATATATATATATATATATATATATATATATATATATATATATATATATATATATATAGTTCCCATTCAAGAGACTGAAGCATCATAAGCTCGAAATTCATAAGCCTGAAACCAAAAGCCTGAAAATTCAAAAGCCTGAAAACTAAAAAGCCTGAAACTCAAAAGACTAAAAACACACAGAATACAAATAATGCTAATATACCAGTACAAAGACACACAGAAAGACATACAAAACAAAGCATAGCAGTTGTCATCAAGTATGAGCAAGGAGGCAAGCCCCCCTGCACCCCCCACACCCACTGCTACTTAAATATATCAACTCCAAGATTGCTCTTAGTGAAGTGCAATCTGGGAGTTGATATATTTAAGTAGCAGGGATTGTGGGGAGTACAACCCCCCACATGAGGTTGCAGGGGGCTTGCCCCCCTGCTTATACTTAGTGGAAAGTAATATGGTTTATGTTGTTTAAAGTCAGTATATTTATTTTGTGTGTTTTCAGGCTTTTAAGTTTCAGGATTTTGGTTTCAGGCTTATAAATTTCGAGCTTATGATGTTTCACTTTTCTGAAGGGGGAACTATATATATCTATCTATATATATATATATATATATATATATATATATATATGCTCAAACCAAACCCAAATGGAAGGATGCACTATGAAGCTGGTAACATACACAATGTTCAGACACAGTATAAATCCAGTCAATGTTCAAAAACAGTGTGGATAAAGTCAATTAAATCCAATCGACAAAGTAACCATAAACGAAAATCCTCATAAGGTAAATGGAGACTTTAATATAGATAAAATGTAAGCGCTTTCGCGGACGTTAGCTCCGCTTCATCAGACATATTAAAAACACATAAAAGTTACTTTAAATACATTTCAGACCATGTGACCAAATACGTTAAATCAATTAATCAATTAAGTCACTGAGTTTAAAACTGCACTCAAAGGTATGTAATGTCCAGTAATAAAATTTTAAAACAATGTATACGAAATTTGTAGAAATGCCTCTAACGTAAGTCAAGGATCAAAAATTAACGCACCTTTGAAATTTCTTTCATATCTAAAACACATGAGTGTGTGCATACACAGCATAACCTGTTATCCAAGTCGTGCTTACGTTACCCACTATTTGCGTCTTACTTACGCTGCGTAAAGAATACACAAATACCGTGTATTAAACATCCCTTTAAAACAAGCAAACAAAATTGTTTAAAATTCTAATATATACTTGAAATAGTCATATAATATCCCTATAGTAGATCAAAGGTATAAGTTAAATGCACCACCAAAATTTAATTACTCGCGTGATATAAGCACGCGAGTGCAACAAACATAATGTAACTTGTTGCATATATCTCGCTTTTCTAATCTACTAAAACTTATACGTATAATAATATGAAATATGAATCTTTACTATATAATACTTACACTATGTATTACTACTGCCATGCTAATAAGGTATATATATATATATATATATATATATATATATATATATATATATATATATATGCGCAATGCATGTAGGATTTGGTATTTTTATTTTTATTTTACAATAGTTTCCGGATATATTTTAACTATGAGTAATTTTATTTATTTGTTAGTAAGTGTAGTCATAAGGTTTCATTAATACTATGTAAAGATCTACACACTATATATTTATAAATATATGTAAGTACTATCAGTCAATCACAAAAATGAGATTTATGTAGTAAGTTATGCTGTGCAGTTATAAGGTTTTATTAATATAATGTAAAGATTCATATTTCATATTATTATACGTATAAATTTTAGTAGATTAGAAAAGCGAGATATATGCAACAAGTTACATTATGTTTGTTGCACTCACGTGCTTATATCACGCGAGTAATTAAATTTTGGTGGTGCATTTAACTTATACCTTTGATCTACTATAGGGATATTATATGACTATTTCAAGTATATATTAAATTTTAAACAATTTTGTTTGCTTGTTTTAAAGGGATGTTTAATACGCGGTATTTGTGTATTCTTTACGCAGCGTAAGTAAGACGCAAATAGTGGGTTACGTAAGCACGACTTGGATAACAGGTTATGCTGTGTATGCACACATTCATGTGTTTTAGATATGAAAGAAATTTCAAAGGTGCGTTAATTTTTGATCCTTGACTTACGTTAGAGGCATTTCTACAAATTTCATATACATTGTTTTAAAATTTTATTAATGGACATTACATACCTTTGAGTGCAGTTTTAAACTCACTTAATAGATTAATTGATTTAATGTATTTGGTCACATGGTCTGAAATGTATTTAAAGTAACTTTTATGTGTTTTTTAATATGTCTGATGAAGCGGAGCTAACGTCCGCGAAAGCACTCACATTTTATCTATATTAAAGTCTCCATTTACCTTATGAGGATTTTCGTTTATGGTTACTTTGTCGATTGGATTTAATTGACTTTATCCATACTGTTTTTGAACATTGACTGGATGTATACTGTGTCTGAACATTGTGTATGTTACCAGCTTCATAGTGCATCCTTCCGTTTGGGTTTGGTTTGAGCATTTATCAGGGACATTTCTGTTTTTCATATATATATATATATATATATATATATATATATATATATACATACATATATATATACATATATAATGGGTCTACGTTTCTTGATCAAAATTTCAAAATCTCAAACAAGAAACATAAAAACCCACTTAAGCAAAAGTGCACTACATCGAAAGTGCATTTTCGCAAAAGTCGATTCAGCGAATTGGAAAAAAAAAATAAAAATAACTTTAATCACTATTTTGCAGGGGGGCTGTGCCCCCCACACCCTATTTAAATATACTAACTCCGAGATCGCACTACAGTGGGGAAAAGTATATATTTCCTTATACCCACTGTAATGTGCTTCTCTGAATCGGCATTTGCGAAACTACACTTTCAATGTAGTGTACTTTCGCTTAAGTGGGTTTCTACATTTCTTGTTCGAGATTTTGACATTTCAATTATTTTTAAGACTAGTAACAAATACGAACAAACCAATAAACTAATAAACAAAATGTCAGCAGCTCAAAAACACAATCCATTGTGTTTTTGAGCTGCTGACATTTTGTTTATTTTTAAGACTACCAATTCCTAATAGATAACATTTACTTTTAAGACTACTAGCTCTACTAGATGTAGACTATACAGATTGCAGCAAGTACTCATTGACATGTGCATGTATTGCACATATGCATATTCCAATTGTACAGATTACTCTTTACAGCAGGGCATTTGTGCCACTGGTATAGAGGTTTTAATTTAATTTAAATATAAATTGCAGAAGTAACAGTACTGTATAGTTGGGAAGTGTGGTATTTGAACCTCTGACTAAACTATAATAGCATCCTCTTGGTTTGTGCTACAGACTAATACATGCATACCTGCTTTTACAGTTGAGATATGCATGCTCAATTTGATATTGTAATGTTGGACTCTTGTTGTGTGCTACAGACTAATGCATGCATACTTGTTTTTACAGTTGAGATATGCATGCTTAGTTTGATAAAACTATAAAAAATACCAAAAATCTATCTTTAACTTTTAATGCTAGAATAACTCTACTATTCTGTTGTATGCATACCGCATGCTTCCCTCATCCTCGCCAATCTACTGTAGCTCCATGGGTTCAGACATTTACCTCATGATCATGTGCAGCTGTGGAAAAAACAAAACAGAATATCATTATGAATACCTACCTTCCCTATGTTCAGCTTTTTAGTCTTACAAGTACTCTTTGTAGTTGATATGTACACAGGTGTGGGATGTCCGCAGTCCTAAATTCTCTGATCCAATGGTCATGAGTATCCCTCTTCCTCCTCCAGAGGTCATTGCAGTGATGCCTACATTGTTAACAGTGTGGGAGATACTGGTGGCACTGGTTACAGCCTGGATTAAACTATCCCAAGCTTCTGACTTATACCAGAAGCCAGAATAGTCACACCACAGAAGCCTAGCACTGTGGTTCTTAACTAGGAGACAAATAAAAATCTTGGACTACTGGACATCCCATCTCTGTGCCCTAAATATGACACCTTCTGCCCAAATACCTGCCATGTCTGCCATGGATCAAGAGCAATGGAGAGTGATGCTTTCCTGCCAACATCAGTCATCGCATTTACTGGAACTGTAAAAACTATTTGAAACTGTTGTGCTCCACTTACTATCATGGAAATACAGTGATCGGCAGTGCACACCTCCAAGCACTGCATTTACATGATGGTAAGTTGAGCGCAACAGGGTCAAGCAGTGAGGCATTAAATAATTGCAGTTGCAATTTCAAGGTTATTAGATGTACAGGCAGTTATGTATGTGTGTTAAGCAAATGTGAGGGCCATGCCAGTCCAGATACCTGAAATATACTTATAGGAATATAGTATACAGTATTCCCACAGTCATACATGTGATAATAAATATGATATTTAATGCACATAAATAACTGACACAATAGTATTGTCTAAGCCCTCATACATATAATTAATAACAACTCCACTATGTCAACTGTTATAAGTGAGACTGACTACAATGGGAAGAGGAAAAACAGTAAAAGTATATGGAATATCCTGTATTAAAACCCAAGAATGTACTTAAGAAATATCTGAAGCATAGGCTTTTACACTTTTATCTGTATGCATTAGTTTGAAGTGTACAGATGGCATGGGCATATTTGCCAAGCCATTATAGATGAATACATGACTGCCAATACACAAAAATGGAATGCTGTGTGATAAATATGTACAAATGCTTCAAGAAGAGTTCCTTTGCTAGAATGTTTAGCATTTCAAAGAGGTTTTGTTAGCAATTTAGTCATTTTCCTGTTCTTTTTTTATGGGGGGCACAGCGAGTTACTATTATGGCACAAACAAGGATAGACTGTTCTTTTGTGGGGAATGCAAAGGTGAGTTAGTGTTATGGCACAAACAAGGATATGTTGCTCTATTAGTGTGATACAAGGATATGACACTCATTCCTATTATTACACAATAAACTCCAGGTTCAAGACTTACCTTATAAATGCAGCAGTTGACATGGCTCTGTCTGTGTAGAGTCCTTTCCTTGGCGGTGTTCTAAAAGTTTTGGAATAAGTAGGAAAAACCAACATGGAGTCTACATGGATGCTTTATAGCTTATCAAATAGCTCCAGCGTGTTGGATTGGTCAATTAACATGCAGTTTAGCTGCTTATGTTCTAATTATCATAAATTGGTGTTTACCTGCGCACCTCCACACTGAATCGAAAAGTTCCTCTGGCAGTTTGCGCATAGAGGAAAATTGACAGTGTAGGCTTTATTGAATCCCCCTGTATGTTACACTATAAAGTAGAAGAAGCTGCAGAACATGTTATTTTAAAATGTAAAAGAGTAAAATAGTTATGGGAAAACTATGTAAAGAAATGGGTAAAATAAACATGGATATGATTAAAAATGGATATTATAAGAAAAAAGTAAAGAATATGTTAAAAGAAGAGATAAAAAAGTTATTTTATGTTATATGGGTTATATGGAATGAAAGAATAAATGAAATTATGTTTAATGGTAAATGGATTTTAGCAAATAATATTAAGTAAAATCAGATGATGTTTATGGAAAAAGGAGTGGGGGTCTAACAGAGATGAAAAATTAATATGACTGTAAATAAAATTATGAATACGTAAAAACATATTTGTATATATATTTGTAAATATGCAACATTTCATCTTTTTCTATATAAATAAAAGACTCCTACTCTTTTTGATAGGTGCTATCAGAGTTTTATATCAAATTTGTTGAAGATTCACTTCCGCAAAGATTTCTTCATTGACCCTAAACCAATAAAAATTCAGTTCCGTGAACATTCACATCGAAAAAATATTTCACCAGGGAAAAGAAGCACTTGGCCAACACTACATCAGAAAACACCTGCAATATGACAAACCCACCAAAGTGGGTGGCTGTGCCCCCATCCCCCCAACTATATATATATATATATATATATATATATATATATATATATATATATATATATATATATATAGACAAACTCTGAGATCACACTACAAGTGGGGAAAAGGGCACATTTGTGCTGCTGGCAAACTGCTTCCTTTCCCTACTTAAACCTTTCTCAGATGTGAATGTTTGCAGAAATGAACAATTAGTGGTTTTGGGTAAATGAAGAAAGGTTTGCAGAAGTGAACCTTCAACAAATTGATATAGACCCACTGTGGGATCTGATCCATTCACATGAGCTACCACCAACTCAAGCAGAAGAGGCCTCAGTTTAACAACTTATCCAAAGGATAAGTATGCGGCACTGCAGTGTTAGCATTGACCTACCTAGTATGGGAACAGAACCTACAGTCTTCTCACTAATAGCAAGTGTGCCACCTGTTGAGCCATTGACAGTGTATATGAACTGTGAAGGTTTCGGTTCCTGTGAAGAAAGCAGCATGCTAGGTTCATTGTGTAGTATAGTAATCAACTCATTATGTCTTGTGTCTAGTTTTATTTATTCTACTTTCCATGTTATAAAATACATATTTACAATCTTAAGTTTCTCCAGTAGCTTAGTCTGGGGCTGTGGAAAATCTGTAGTGAAAGGTGGGTTATGTAGTATTAATCTGTAATAAGAAATTTTCCAGATGTAAGGAATTTCTTATTCAGCATTCCCCACACGTCTGATTACTAAAAACAGGCAGTGAACATGTGTTTCTATGTATAATATAAGAAAGCTCTGAAGTTTTGGTGTCCTAATCCCAGACTTTATATTGCTTTCACTAAGTTGTATGGTTATTAAGGTGAATGGAATGTGTCCTAATGCTTAGGAAGTTGGGATGTCTGATTCAGTCCTTTACAGGACATTCTATATAGCCAAGGCTTCTCCAAAAGTTATCTAGTCAAACATTCATTGTTATGCTAAGTTTACTTACACAACTGCACTCTCCTTTATTATCACATGCCTCTAAATGTGTCTCTGTTTATGTCTTCACCTTCTGAGAAATGGGCATTGCATCTCCTTAAATTATAGCCTCATGATTATAAGTACATACTAAGACACATCCCTGGCTTTAATCTCTACTTCCTCAAATAACCCAGTTACCATCAGTCTGTCATAAAACAGTTCAGATGATTGACATCAAACAGACTTTCATCAAACAGTTCCTAGGGAAGATGCCTGGTCTCTTACTCCCATGTGCTTTTTGCCAAGATGCCTGGTCTCATTATATATTACCGAGAACAAATTGTATTACCTTTTCTGGTTATGTTATACTCTTGGAAATACCCTGCTTTTACTGGTTTCCACTGTAATATTAAAGTCTCCCTCAGTGCTTCAGTTCCTGTGTTCACCTCCATACCCCCCATTCAAGCCTGTTCACATCCCTCTTTCGCTCTTGCACACAGCTTAGTTTTAATTTTCTGTCCTGCTAGCTTAACTACCCATATCAGTTATCTTCTTAATCGCCTCACGAGTTACCTATAGTCTCATCCAAAATAATATTGCAACTCTTGTTTTGTATCTGCCTGGTTTAAGATCTGTGTCTAAATTTAGGAACTGAAAATTAGGCAGCTCTTTAGAATCTCACATCCTTAGTTTGATTTCCAGCCACATTATAATAGCTCATCCTTCCCATAGAAGTTTTCCTATTTTTTTTTCCTCCTTTTTTTGTAGGGGGACAGCCCTCCTATTTAATAGATGAGAGAAACAGGTCAGATGTCTCACCCCTTCCCTCACTGTTTTAATCTATACACATATTTCACTTGAATACAGCTATTTTTGGTTCCTCCCTGGCCTGGGTGAAAATGATATTTAGGACAAACATATGCTTGGGTCCCTACACACCTTTTAAGCTTGGCAAGGCAAGGACATCCTGATTACTGTAATTCTTCTATTTCCTCCTCAATGGTCATTGGATTTATTCACTGAACTCTCCTGTTTTTTTTTCTTTCCTATCTATATCTTCTAAACAATTCCATGCTGTCTTACCATATTGCATTCTCTCATGCACTGGTGAGTTGTATAACTATATAACATCATTGCTTTATCAGCCTGGCAACTAATACATAGTCACCTTTTTCCATATTACAGCTGCAACCCCCGTTTCCACCCCCCGTTGGTACAGTCAACATCCCTCTGCATCAGTTGAGCACAATTACTTCACTTCAGACCTGCTCACACAACCTACACCTAAATTGCCCCCTTTTGGCCCACAATTTGTCCTACTTCATGTTCTCTTACATAAGAATCTCTTTGGAGGAGCTCCTTTTATACACTTATTTTTCCACACCTCCTGCCAATGAAATCCACAAATTCATATATTCATCCTTCCAATCTCAGCAAAAATGATAACAAAAATAGAGTACAACTTGTACGTGCTTGCAGACTTGGACTTAAATTGTAAGATAGCTAAATCTGCATTAGAATCCATAGATGGATTTCCTCTCATTTACATTTAGCCACTTGCATTTTGTCTGCTTCATAAAATTGCTCCTTCTTGATTTCAACTGTGAATAACCCACTCTATGGATTATCAGCCTAAGGAATAGTCCAATTCCACTTTTGTCTTCTGTCTTCAAAGCATATAATTATAACCATCTACTGTAAAAAAGCTGTGTACAGTTTTTTAATTTGGGTTCCACTTGGCAATATTAATGGCATTATTCTGCTTACTGCATCACTGAGCCTAGTGTGAACCTTTATATATCTACTAGCTATGTTGCACTCCAGGTCTGAAATGCTAAAACAAGCATATCATAATTAGTGTTTCTAAGCTCCTGCCTCCATACTTATGTCAATTTATACACACAAAGTTGATAGAAGATCCATCCTTATTTTGTTATACACAACTCGTTTGTGACTTGCCAAGGTCAACAAATCTGTTCATAATTGCTTAAATCACCCCCCCCCTTTTTCAGATTTTGGCTTCTTCAACTTGCTAACCATCAGCTAAGGCTTTCTCTCAGCCAGCTGGTTGATTCCTTTCTCATAGAACAGGCTGAAAGCTGACCAAGAAGGACACTATTTGGACAGTGATTAAGGGAAGTGCAGTTTTTGCAACTCTATCCTCACTGTATACACACAGGGTTCATCATGCAATAAGTTTGAGTGACAGCATGCAACCTGCTTCGGCAAGAGATGTTAACTACTCAAGGCAGCCTTGCTACCCCTTGAAACCAGTGCTTCTGAGGGGCATCCAAACTCTACCATAGATTCAACCACAGAAATGTGCACCCCAGGCATGTATGGGGTAGCTGTACTCTATAAATCTGAGTTGAATGTCACCATAGATGTAATACAACCTCCTCAGATTAATAACTCTGAGATTCTTGCCACCAAATTGCAACTTAATAAAAATAAATGCATTAATATCATCTGTATGTACATTCCCCCAGGTAACAATATATCTACACTTGAAGATATCCTGCACTGGTTATCATGTCACTACCCCCAAGAAACCCTACTACTTGGAGACTTTAACATAGACTGGGGCACCTGTTCCTTAGAATCCCCAACCACCCATATTAACCTGCATGCATTTACACAAATCATATCCACCCCTACCAGGATAGGTAAACCCAACCAAAAGAAAGTATACTTGACTGGGTACTCATAAACAGTCACCCCAACTGTACACCTCTGGTACCCTCCTTAATGGCCTAAGCGATCACCTTCTCACATATGTAATTAAGCACAAAACCATTAATTCCCAACAACCCTTACTCAGAAAGGTTAGAAACAATAAAACTTTGACCCTGCCAAATTCCAACAAGAACTAAACTCATGTAATTGGTCTATTCTAAAACACCTCCCTTAGAGGAAGCAGTAGCATACTTTAACAACAAATTCCTTGAGATCCTTGATTTGCATGCACCTGTTCGTTTAAAGAGAACCAAGGCAAAAACTGCACCATGGCTTTCTATAGAGTCTAAACTCAAAATTACCCTTAGAAACAAAGCATGGGCTTTATGGCGTTCTTCTAAAGACCCTCAAGATCACATTAAATACAGGCAATCCAGGAACGAAACAAAAAATCAATTTTACAAGACAAAAACAATACTACTGTAATTTACAGACAGTAAATCAAAATAACCCTCAGAAGTTTTGGGCAGGTTTAAATAATCTACTACATCCTGGACAAACTTCAACCCCAATCCCTGCTGCTACTATTGATAAAACCCTGAAGATGTTTCTGATAGTTTTAACCAATTCTTTACTGAGACAATTCAAGCCCTAGCTAGCCAACTACCTCCTAGCTCCCCTGGTCCTGAACGTAGCACCCTAGAAACCTACTTGCGTTCAGCTTCCAACCAGTCGCCACTTCACTTATCCGTACCTTGATCATAAAATTAAAACCCACTACACTTTCTGCTGATCAACTCCCTGCCGAGTATCTACAAAAATCAGCTGATGCTATTGCTTACCCCGTCTCAATACTTATCAATCGAACCATAGTAGAAGCTAAAATTCCCACCATCTGGAAAATATCCTATGTAATCCCACTTCACAAAGGAGGCAGCTCTACTGAATTCTCCAATTATAGGCCAATAGCTATACTCTCTCCACTTGCAAAGATTATGGAAAAATGTATTCATAGACAACTCATGCACCACCTAATCCAAAATCGCCTTATGGCAGACACTCAGCATGGCTTCCGTCCTCATCACAGCACTACTTCAGCCCTCCTAGCCTTTACTAACACCATAAACCATAATTGCAACAATAATTATATATCCTCAGCCCTCTTTTTGGATCATTCCAAGGCATTCGATATGGTTGATCACCAACTTTTAATCCACACCCTGCAAACATTCTGTCTAGATACTGGAGCCCTCCAATGGTTTCAATCCTACCTGAATGGTCGACAGCAGGCTGTCCTCTGGCAGAACAAACTCTCTAACCTTCTACCTAACACCCTCGGAGTACCACAAGGCTCTATACTAGGGCCCTTGCTGTTCTCCATCTTCATTAACGACCTTTATACTGTCATCCCAAAAGTCAGCTGTATCCAATATGCTGATGACTCTACTCTGATTTGCTCAGCCACATCTTCAGTAGAGTTATGGTCAGCTACCCAGACCACCTTTAATACAATAGAAAACTGGCTTTCTGAACATCGTCTGATCCTAAATCCCAAAAACTAAAATGCTGTTATTTTCACCAACACGTAGGTCTACCGCTTTCACCTTTACCATAAAATCAAATGATGGCACAATAATCTCCCCTGACCCATCTACAAAACTATTAGGTGTCATCATAGACAATAATCTCAAATTTGACCTACATGTTAACCAAACTATCAAAACCATCAATAAAAAACTAGGGTCACTTTACAGAATAAAAGCCTTCCTAACCCCTCCAGCTAAAATTGCCATAGCTCGCTCTCACCTTCTTTCAACCCTTCTGTATGCATCCCCTCTACTCTCGATTTTGAACAAGACTGTCCTTAACAAACTCTCAATTTGCTACAACCACATTGCCAGCCACTGGGCTGCCTTTTAGGACACATCATTGCATCAATCTAAATCAGCTTGGTTGGCTTGAACTACCTAGCCTAATCCAGTATAACCAACTGATTATGGCCTATAAAATCCTCTATAATACGGACAATACTCCTGCACTTAAAAATATTATCACCCCCTATAACAATCCTAGACCACTTCGATCCGCTAACAAACTACTAATTCAGACTAGCAAAATTAATAACACAACCGGTGATTCTCTCTTTGCAAACTCTGTAAGTAGATCCTGGAACTCTCTTCCAGCTGATATTACCTTACTTTCCACCTTAGGTCAATTTAAAACTAGACTCAAACAACATTTGTCACTTAACTGGCTATGTCAATGTATCAAGCCAGGCTAACTCGAATGTGCAAAAATCTGTTAACCAGTTTACTAAGTAATTTAATTTAATCCTGACTTGTGCTCAGGACTAACTGTAACCTGTGGAACTTGTTTAACTTGCTTACTTATGTAATCTCTGTAAATAGTCTGTTTGTAATATGTTATGCTGGTATTATGTAATGCTGTATCTGCTTACCCTTGGAGCTTTTCTCCCCGGGCCTCCGCAGAAAATGGACATGCATCCAGTCGGACTATCCCGGTCAACAAATGTAAAATAAATAAAATAAATAAATAAATAAATATTCTCACACCCTCTTCTTGAAGAGAGGAAAAGCCAGGAAACCTCTATCACTCTTCCCCTCACCTTGTCTATAACAGCCTCGGTAATCTCTAGAACTGCTAATCAAACACTGGTCATCTCAGTTAGAGTCAGGTCTTTTTCTCTGTATACCACCAGAGCTGACACCCAAACTCTTAATTGATTTTCTCGTTGTTGATTTGTTATAACATGCTAATGCAGAAGTGTATCAAATCTGTTTTTACTTTTGGGCAAGTATTTGCAAGTCCCTTTTCTATTTTTTTTTTTTCTGCAATCCTTTTTTTTTTATTTTCTTTTTCATGTCCTTTTCATCCACATATAGTTTGAGTCCTACGGATTGATTTAACTAAGGCTGTTTGTTAAATCCAACATGCACTGTCAGATCCTGTACTTTTCCATTTCAGAACAAGGCTCAATGTAAATAGAAACTCATGCAACATTCCATGTTCATAATTTACATCTATGAGAAGGTACTTGGAGAAAGATAAACTTTCCAAATGATATGATATCTATCTTTTCAAAACAGTAATTGTAGAGTGATTTACTGTTGGATTCAGTGCACTTTTGCACATTTTGAGAATACCATTTGATGCACTTTTATTGATTGTAACCTAAAAAGATAACAAGATGCAGATATATAGTGTGTTGTAACTTCCCATCAATGTGGATGTGATACTGTCTGACTTATCAATAGTATTTAAGAAACTGGCAGAGATACCACCAATGAGCTTCTTGGAAATCTTCTATATCATCTGGGGAAAAAGACTATTATTATTTCAATTATTTACATTTGCCTCCTGAGGAAGCTATATGATGAACACTAAGCAACAATTAGAACTGATATGAAATAACTGATTGGTTCAAGGTTTTAAAAGCAGTGCAGCGAGAGCTATATACTGTCACCTACCTATCTAATGTATGCACTGAATATATCATGAAACATGCTGAGGTAGAAGAATCAGATTTTGAACTTTAAATTGCTGGAGAAAGTATTAGTAACTTCAGATATGCAGATTATACCACTGTGAAGGCTGAAGGTGAAAAAAACCTTTTGATGGAGGTGAAAGCAGAAAGTGGAAATGCTGACTTTCTGCTCAGCATTAAAATAACTAAAAGTCTGCCATCTTTCCATATCAGTTTTTGCTGCTATTGAACAATGTGGCAGGAGTTTAGAAGCCCATGTGTTTCCTTTTGAATTTATTTTTATGTCTACCCTCATTTCTTTTTAAGGCCATGTAATGCAAATATGGCTAAATTGACTAATGACTATGTGTAGGCTAATTGACTATTGACTATGTGTAGGCCTGATTAATGACACTCAACTATTAATGGGTTAATATTCAGTTTAACATTTTACTTTTCTACACTCTTCTATGTGTTTAGGGAAGAGGTCAGAAGAAGCTTGGCGAAGCTTGACAGTACGAGATGCTAGGCTGAGTCATCATAACTTGGCAATACAAGTTGTTGTGATGGCTCAGCTTGATATCTTGCCTACACACCTTTGTTAGTTTGATAGAACATTATGTTGTTAACATATTTTAGAGTTGTTTATATCTTTGCTAGTGTGATAGAATATTCTGTTGTTTACATATTTTAGAGTTGTTTATATATTTTAGGGAGTATGATCATGGGAACTTGGCAGGCTTATTGAAGCATCTGTGGGTGACTGGCCATCACTCCTGTTTGCTGTCACGTAGTCTGTACTTTTCCTGTGAGAAGGGAACATTCTAGTTACAAGACATGTTTGACTTTTGAGTAAACAAGCAGCCTATATAAGATGGGGTCTTACAGGGGTCTGGTTTGGAGTTCTCTGTGGAATGGACACATTGACTGGACCTGTTTCAGTTGGAATATCCAGCCAGATACCAGACTGTTTTGGGCTCCCCAGTCAATGAGGCGGCTGCGATGAAGTGCCAACTGGTGAAGTATTAATCTTTTTTGCCTTTATTGTATAGCTTTGAAGAGTTGTTGAACTGCATGGCTAAAGTGCTGTTTTGAACTATTAATTCTATTTATTTATTACTTTATGCCACGAGTTTTGTTAGTTAAAATACGCTATTAAAGTAGATTTTCTGTTTAAAAGTAGAAATAAAGTTTGTTAATAGATAATTTCTGTAGTGTGTAGTGAATTATTTCAAATCCTGCTCCTTAGGCAATACAGGTGAAAGGGAGGCATCATTTTCACTTTTATCTTGCTAAACCCTCACTATCTGGGGAAAGGTTTCTATTATGAAGTAATGATGGTTATATTCAAAAAAACTATCAACAATCATTAAATGGGTGACTTCACAAAATTGGGGAATCATTTAGTTGGGAATATGCTAAGTGGTAAAATATTTGTAAGTCTTAATTCTGCTGGGGAGAACAAGCTCACTAAAACTACCCCAAATGCTTGAATAATAAACTAATTAACCTAGAAGCAAGAATGGTTTGGAAAATTATGATGCACTATGTATTGCATAAACTTGGTGAAACCTATGGAATAAACCTATAACTACCACATGTTATAAAGGTTATCATATTTACAGAGCAATCAAAAATGTGGGTGGCCACAGTGGTGGAGCAGTTAGCATTGCTGCCTCATAGCAAGAGGTACTCCGGTTCGATCCTCGGCTGGGGTGCTTTCTGTGCGGAATCCGCATGTCCTCCCTGTGGTTACGTAGGTTTCCTCTGGGTATTCTGGTTTCCTCCCACATCCCAAAGACATCCTGTAGGTGGATTGGACACTCTAAATTGGCCCTAGGCATCTATGTGTGCGTGTGCCTTCTGTAGAAGGTTGGGTGCCCGGCTGACAACTCGACATCGTAAAACTCCACTACCAATCATGAGCAGACAAGTGATCTGCTGTGGTGACCCACTAATTCTAAGGACAACTACAAAGCATTCTATAGCTGTGTCAAGAATCTCGATGACAGCACCTATATCTGCTCTGAGTTACAGCACAATGGCACAAAAATTACAGAACCAACTGATATTGCCAACATCCTGGCAGATAGGTTCAGTGCTAACTTTACCCCCCCCTTCACCCCCTAAAGGGCCCATATCTATACAGGAAAACTGCAGAGTCCCTGTAATCGCAACTACGCAGGTAAAAGCTGCACTCTCTAAAGCCACAAACACAGCATCCATGGGATCGGACAACATCCCAGGCTGCGTTTTACACGAGCTTCAGAATGAACTGGCTCCCTACTTAAGCACCATGTTCTATATTAGCCTCGCCTCAAGCTTTGTGCCCACTGAATGGTGCACAGCAACAGTTATCCCACTCCACAAAGGGGGAACCACCACTGATCCCAGGAACTATCGACCTATTAGCCTGATGAGCCTGGTCTGCAAGGCCATGAAATGTATCATCATGGAACTCATAAACAAAGACATTGTTAACCTCCAAACTCTGGATCCCACCCTGTTCGGGTTTGTGAAAGGCAGATCATGCCTCCTGAACCTAATTGACTTCTTTGAGGCAGTCACCAAAGCTGTAGATGAGGGTAAAGTGGTTCACAGAGCCTATCTTGACCTCGCCAAGGCTTTTGACACCATCCCGCATTTTGGAATTATAGCTAAACTCACTAAACTAGGTATAAATCCCTACGTCACAAGATGGGTTGCCAACTAGCTTACTGACAGAATCCACACTGTAAAAGTTGCAGACTCCAAATCTGACCTCAAAGCAGTGACAAGTGGAGTATCACAGGGTTCCATCCTGGGACCTCTCCTGTTTGGTATCTACTTCTCTGAAGTACAGGCTAACACAGAAGGTCTCTGGCTTATGAAGTTCGCAGATGACTGCAAACTAGGAGCCATAGTCAAGTCCCCAAATGATGTGGACATCCTACAGAAGGGCTTCGCTGAGACAGATGCCTGGTGTCAGAGCCATGGCCTCAAGCTCAATGCCAAAAAGTGCAGTGTCATCCCCCTTTTTAAAAACTTTGTACCCATGAACTACCACATAGGCAGCAATCTACTTAACACCAAATGTGTGATAAGAGACCTTGGGACCCAGATGGACAGTAGTCTCTCCTTTGATAGTCATATCGCCACAGTAGTCAGGAAGTCCTTCTATGTGGCACACCTCATCATAAAAGGGTTCTCATCCAGGAAAAAAAGAGGTCATTGTTCCCCTCTACTTGACACTCATTAGACCCATTATACAGTACAAGGCCCCTTTTGGAATGTACCTCACAAGACATCTGCAGCAGCTGGAAAGGTCACAGAAGTACCTCACAAAGAGGATTACTGGCATGAAACAAATGCCCTACACTGACAGCCTCAAAAAACTCCAGCTTTACTCCGTAGCATATCGCCTACTCCGAGGTGATCTCTGCCTAACATAAAGCTATGTCAAACCCAGAGCTTTTGGACATGCTACACCTAAAGAAATCCCAATCCCTCCGAGCTACATGCTCTAGGGACCTAAACCTTGTCACCACAATAAATAGGATATTCTTGAGGGATAGATTCCTGTCCCAGAGACTTCCCATACTCTGGAACAGGCTACCCATCAATGTCAAGCAAAGTTCTTTATTAGCACTCTTCAAAAAAATTTTGATGAGTGGATGGGAAATAGGAAATACACCCCGGGAATCACTTCTGTGTCTCTGCTCAGCAGTCACACAGGAAAATAACTTTCTTGGGTGGTGTAAGCCAGGGAACCTTGTTGGCTAGGCTTACATAGGCCCTTGGGCCTAGTACCTACCTATGAACCTATGAACCCCTAACCGGGAAAAGAACAAGAGCAATAGAGAATGTGTTTCTACTTTTGTGGCAACTAGACTTACTTCTGACCTATTGCATGCAGAGGAATTGCCGGAAATGTTGGTTGTCAGGACTTATTTATGGAAACATAGTTGGGATGTGGCACTTGTTTATAGATTACCCAATATTTCTCCAGACTATGAGACCAGTTTAAGAAAATACATCAGTAGCTGTTTCTCAACTACATATGCTATGATATTGATTTGTGTGCACTATCCTCATAATAAGAAGTTATTAACAGACTGATTGAAGATGGTATTCATTACAGGTACCCACAAATTGTAAATGAAGCCACCAGGGCAAGTAAAACTGTTGATGCTGTCTGGCTTAATAATAAGCATCATCCTTGTGTTGCTGTGCTTAACCTGACCTCGGGAGAGGTTGGATCATGTTTGTGTGGTACTTAAGGTAGACATAATGGTTGGTAGCATCAATAGAGACAGGGAATTTATGAGGACGTGTTATAGATAAGACTTTTCTGTTGTTATTTCTGAAATACAATCAAGGAACTTGCAGACAAGCTTGGAGGGTATGGAGATACAGAAAAGATGGACAACATTCTATTACTTTATTTACAATGTGATAAATCAGATTGTCTCCTTGAAAAAGTCATGGGAATTAGGAATAATGTTCCCCATGGTAGACAAGCAGACTAGCACATTATAGATGCAGGAGGAAGAAGAAAGTTTGGATAAAACATAAGACCTGTACCAACTTAGTTAACAAGGCATGCTATAATAATGTTAAAAGATAATTTAGTAAGTAGGTCAATGATGTAAGAACAAACCATATACTTATTTGAATTCAGCAGCAGGATTTGATGGGCTCAGTTATTGCTTTCAGAATGGAATAGCAGAGAACTTGGTGTCCAACCTTTTGGATTTGTTTCAGAAGGCTTTGTGTCAAATATATGGAAGGAAGCCATAATTGTTCTTATTCAGATGTACCGATCCTGTCCAAATGTTGATAACTATAGGTTGACTAGCCTGACTTGGGTACTAGGAAAATGTTTTGAATTTGTTTTTATGTTATTCCTTCCAGCACACTTCTGACTTTAGCATGTTTTTTTAAACTAGGGCATGCATATTCAACTAATTTAATTATTTTTTATGAGAACATTGTTAGCTCTGTGGATGATAGGGGTGTAGTCTATGTTATTTGTTTAGACTTTGAAAAAGCAAAGCAAACAACTCAGTTCTCCATGATGTCATGATGAAAACAGACCTTTATGAGGTCAGTAGGTTACAAACTGTTTTTTTTTTTTTTGGATAGGAAATTTAATGTTAGAATTGGGGACTGCACGTCTGAATATATAGATAGTAGTATGGGTACCCCACAGGCATCTCTTCTAGATAATCTGCTGTGATCTCCTGGTGAAACAATGAAACTTCATTGCAAGCATAATTTTTTTTTCTTTCAACTGGGCTGAACCTGTAAGCACAACTTTTATAATATTTAAAAGTATGAATTTTACAGAGTGATGCCTGAGAAACTTTTAATCATTTAATCTGCTTTTTCCCAAAATGTTGAATACTCTGTGTAGTTTTCTTATTAAAGGTATAAGCAAAGACAGCTGCCAAAACTTTTCTCTTAGAAACTCTTTCTCTTTTTTTTCTGTTTTCTGTTCTGTCCATCTTTTTTGAGCTGCCCACTGCAATTGTGGTATTAGTCCATTCATCCCCCCTTGGCAAAAGCAACACTTTTGTTTTCTTGGGTGATGCTGGAGCACACCTTTACTTAGGTCTTGTCTTTATACTGCAAATGCTTATTGGCAACCAAGTGACTAGTATGTCATGGGCCATTCTGATTCATAAACAGAACTTTATATGTGATGTGATCAGATGGCTTTGCTCCATCATGAAGAGTAGTACCCCATGTGATCCCTGGCCTACATTGGAGATTCTGCCATGGAGACTATGCTCTGAGCTTTTGTTTTATATTTTCTTGAGAAGATCAACAAGCATGGGGAGCTTCACCATTCCTTTTCTCCTCCACATCAGTTCCGCACAGTTGGCAGAGTCACTAACTGAGCCCAGGTCATGTGGATAGTAGGTACGGTTTTGTCTCTCTAACTGAACAGTATCAGAAGATGGAGGCTTCAGCCCTACTAAATATGAACAGTACTAATAAAAATAGCTCACACACTGGCATAAAAATATCAAATGAGGATGGAGGGAAGGTGATTTTACTAAAAGACTGATTGATTACAACATCAGCTGTTATGGTAAGTTTACTCAAACATCTGTAATATGTTCATCATCAGATTACTGCTGTAGCCTAAGCTATGTGGGATGACTGATCTTAGAATGCAAGAGAGGAGGAAGAAGGATCAGAGTCCAGAATCCCCTGGAAAATAGTCCTAGCAAAGCCTATTCTGGACCTAGAGAAGGAATCTAGTTTGTAGTGCTTGGTAAAGGTAATTCAGATGTCCAAGTTGTTGCCTCTAGTATATTTCTAAAGTCCACCTCTTTCTAAAATGTTACAGAAATATCCAGAGCCTCGGTAGAGTGGCTCCTGACTTTGTCTGAAAGTGTCCTGTTATGATAAGCTTAACAAAAAGCAATAGTATGAGGCAGCCATATAGAAATTGTGGTTCAACACTGATTGTCCCACCTTTTTATCTTTATAGAGGATGAACAGGTGATCAGAGGTCCTGAAAGTTTTCATTCTGTTAATGAAGAATCTGAGTTTTCTGTGCACATGCAGCATTTGTAAATTTTTTGTCCATCATTTTAGGTTCTAGAAATAAAGTTGCCAAACTTGATGTAAACTCTGAAACAATGTTAGGCATAAAGGAAAGATTTCTTTTCAAAGTTTCTCTATTTTTTTTTTGTTAAACATGAGATAGAGATGACTCACCATCATTTCTGGTGTTTGGTCCAAAATTATTTGCTGACCTATTGAATTTTCCTCATATGAAGTCTGGCCAAAGGAATCACTCTAAGAGTAAAGGAATGGAACTAATAATGATATTCCTTGGGAGATGCCTGAATCTATGTGGAAAATATCAGAAACTGCTGCCTGTAACATTCCATTTCATCATGAAGAAGAAATGCAATCATGAGAGATATGTCCAGTAGGCATCCCAGAAACACTATCCTGTGAGATGGAATGAGAGAAGATTTCTCTGTGTTAATGTAAATCCTCAGGCTGAGGGATTTTGCTTTTTACCCAAGCCAGAGATTTTTCACAACTTGTGATTCTGCAAAAATAAGAAAATCATCTAAATAGAAAATTAAAATGCCCTGTAACCTGCAATGGGCCATTACAGGAGTTAGACACTGTTGATCATCAAATTTCAAACCAGATTAAGAATAAATAAATAAATAAATAAATAAATAGCACATTAAATCTTTGATAACATGAATATGATGTTAAACATCTTTTATTTCCAGAGGTACTAGAAAACTGATAAGTAAAATTAGAGGTAACAAAGACTGGAGAGAACATTTTGAAATTTGGAATTTTTATGTGAATGTTTAGAAACAAAAGTTCTTGGACTTGCCTCCAGGTTTTTTTCTTTTGTTTGCACCAGAAATATTCTTAAATGGAAAGCCTATCCCTATTTGAACTGGGAAACAGGTTTTATAATCCCTCCCCCATAACAGCATCTGATCTAGGGTAGGAATGAACAAGGAGGTTTGATTGGATAGCTGTAGAGGGTTTCTTTAAGAAAAAAGAAGGTAATATCACTGTCCATTGCACCCTTTCAGAATGATTCTTAATATCCAAGTATGTGTTAGCTTGTTAGCTAGAATGCTGTTAGCTTGCTACCTAGAATGTTAGCTTCTATTTGAAACTGCCTAAGCTTTATCATATATCTCAATGTAAACCACTGTCTAAAACTATAATTGTATCTTAACATCTAGCATAACTCACATCATCCTTTCTTAAGGTGTCTACAACAAAGTTTTACTATAGTCACTTTTTATTTAGAACCATCATCATAGAGTCCTCAATCAAAATTTACTGCACTAAGAATTTGTTGAAAAACATATTTGCTGATAGTTTTTCTTTTTCCTGAGTTACTTTCTTGGTGGCTCATCCTGCTCCATTCTCCCTTGCTATACTCAGGTTCACTCCACTCCAATACCTACCCCCATTTCCCAGCCACCCCTACTAGTCCTTAATTTATACCCATAAACATTCCATCCACAATCCACATTAACCAATCAAATACCCTCTCACCACATTACTTCCCAAAAAATAAAATCAACAACACACCAATTAAATCAGACCACATCACTAGAGCATTACACCATCACTTAAAGTCTTAAGTATACTTCAAACCTAACCAGATAATACATTTACTCTGTATAAATCACTGTTATTTAATTTCCCCCACAATGTTACTAGCTTCTCTTCTAAGCTCATTACTAATAATCCTTAGCTACGCTACAACATTATCCTATCAAACCACTACACACCACTATAGATCAGTAACCCACACCACCAACCTACCTAACAAACAAAACTACTTCTGCAACATCTTTCCTCAACTATTTTACTATATCCTCTCTTATATCTCTACCCCAAGAATATCAAACACTATATCCTTCAAGACACATTTTTTCCCTTAACTCCAACCCCCAGTACAAAATACAACTCATTATATTCATATCTTATCTCCCTCTCCCTTTTTTAATTTCTCCAAATCTTTTGGGTGTCTAATACCATGACAGGAATGGACCTTCCTAAGTCAAAGTATGATTAAAGTTAATTTTATTTATTTATTTAACATTTGTTTACCAGGAAAGTCAGACTTGAAATTAATCCAATTTTCTGTGAGGGCCCAGGGCGAAAATGTCCGGATGCATGTCTTTGTAATGTGGGAGGAAACCCACATAAATGCAGAAAGGACATGCAGACTCCACACAGAAGGCACATCAGCCAATAATTAAACCAAAGAACCTATTGCTGTGAGGCCACAATGCTACTGCTGCACCACTGTGCCATTCATGAAATTAGTATTGTTTTAATCTTTGATGTCAGCCAGAAGTGCTCTTTGCAGCACCCGCAATGTGCCCAGTAATGACACCTTCTGCAATTCATATGGGGTTATATGTATTGCTAACATATCTAAATACAATTGTAGATTCTTTTTTATAAGACCTGTTGCCCTTACTGCTATTGGAACTGTCTGAGTATCTTTCTTCCACATTGTTCTCATTTCTGCCTGCAGATTCTGATATTTTATGACTTTGTGTCTCTCTGTATGCAAGACACTGTAGTCACTAGGTGTGGTGATTTCAATGATCAATAGGTTCATAGGTTCATAGGTTCAAAGGTTAGTACTAGGCTAACTGCCCTTGTGAGCCATTTTAAGCCTAGTCAGTTATCCCCTGTGAGATTCAAACCCTGTACCTTGTGTTTGTAAAGCAAACACCTTAACCATTTGCCCACCCTTTTGTCTTCTTTTCCTGGACCACTATATCTGATTTTCTAGCATCTACCTTCTGAACTGATGGTAATGGGTGATCCCATCTGATGTAAACTTGAACATTTTTTATGATGCTTTGTGGCTCATGTTTCCAGTGTTTTTCAGCCTCTTCAATACTATACTGTTTGCACAATCCCCAGTGCAACAATCTTGCCACATTATTATGCCTTTCAGTATATAGTCGTTCTGCCATTAGTATGTCACAACCAGCAACGAGTTGTGTGACTGTTTTCAATTCAGTTTTACAAAACCTACATTTGTATGTTTCTCTTACATGTTCACTGAACTTTGTAAACCAATGAGTAGGCAGCCCACTATCTTGGGACACCAATATTAACATTTCATCTATTGGTTTGAATTCACCTCTCCTTAACAATTCCTGTGTTTGTTCCTAATCAACATGAGGCTGTTCTAGAAGTTTTCTATATTTCCAACTATATTTATGCATTTTCTGCATTTCTTGCCTTCTCATCTGGTCCTTCATCTTATATTCTTTCTTTTGTTTTTTTGACACATTCAGTTGCTGCCTGATTTTTATCTACTTCTGGTTTGATTTCCATTCCTGCTTGACTCCGATATGTTTCTGTTAGGTTAAGCAGAAAAGTCATCTTAGATTTATTCTCTTCATGTTTCAAAGCTTTCACTATGTTTGGGTCTTGTGAGGTCAGCAGATATGTGTGGAGTCCCACGATTGCAAATCTATGCATGTTATCATTTTCAAGGAGACCCATCCCTTCTTCAGAACTGGGAATATATAATCTTAGTATGCAGTAATTTATATAAATCATTTGGTGAGCATGAAGCATCCTTCTTGTTTTCCTATCTAATCAAGCCAATACATTTTGGGGCCAGTCAATCACTCTAAAACTGTAAGTTAGGATAGGAAGAGCAAATTGGTTTATAGCTTGGATTTTGATCCTAGCTATCAACACTGTTTTCAGGATTAATTTAAATCTTCTGAAGTATTCCTTATTATGTTTTATTCACATTTATTCATGTTTTATTGTCGAGCCATCATCACTTCCCAAATATTTATACACTCCATCTTGCTCAAGTTCTTTTATATCACATTTTTGTCCCAAACTGATGTTTTCTTGGTGCTGCAGTTTTCCTGCTTTACAGGTTGCTTTTACACATTTATCAAGGCCAAATGACATTCTTATATCATCTAAAAAAGTTTTGACAACTTGTAGTTGTTCTTTCAGTTCCTCATGTGATGAGCTATGCAGTTTTAAATCATTGACAAAGAGAAGATGAGAAGTATTTACACTTTGTTGTTTTCTAAGAGCCAAATTATAGCCATGGCCTAAGCTGTTAAGTAGACAGCCGAATGGGTTAAGAGCAAGACAAAATAACAGTGGTGACAGAGAGTAACCCTGGTATATCCCCCATTTGAATTTTTATCCCTGAAATAATAATTTGTCCTTTATCATGGCTTAATTGCAAAGTGGTCTGCCACTGTTTCATGGTCACGATAATGTAGTCAATCAGTGTAGGGTGTATCTTATACATTTGTAAGCACTCTTTTATCTATGAGTGTGGGATACTATCAAACGCTTTTTTATAGTCAATCCATGCCATACTTAGATTCTTCCCCTTTTTATAGTCCTCCACTATAACTTTATTTAACAACAAATGACCCGTTGTTCCATATGACTTTCTTTTATTGCCCTTTTGTTCTATTGCCATAATTGAGTTGTCTTCTAAATGACTATAAACTCTGTCGGCATCAATTCCAGTGTATAATTTATATGTTTTTGGAAGGCAAGTTATTGGTCTATAGTTTTTATGGTAGCTTTCAGGTTCACTCTTAAGTAGTAGATTTTTTTTTCTGTTGTTAGCCAGGTTGGTGTCTGTTCAGGGTGTGCATATAAATAGTTCTTAGTCATAGCTAAATATTCATGCAAAGATGTTAATACTTTTAACCAGAAGTTAGGTACTGCATCTGGGCCTGGGATTTTTCAGTTGGAGACTTTTATTAACTTTGTTTCAATTTCTCTGGCTGTACTTCATCCCATTTCACATCCTGTACCCTTAAACTTCTTATTCTTTCTTTTATATCTTCTATCTATTTAGCATCTTTGTTATGTTCCACTGGATCTTCATAAATACTTCTCCAGAATGTATATATTTCTTCCTTTTTGGTGGTCTTTCAATTCATTTTACCTTGTTTCATAACTCTCTATAAAACTTTTTATTGGTCATCAATAAATTGCTTATTTTGTACTTTTCCTTTATATTTATTTGTATATATTCTAGGTTTTCCTCCCTGTGCTGAGATTTTTAGGTTGTTATTTGCAATAGTGCAAGACAGAGCCTGGCCTGTTCTAATACAGCGCATTGTTTTTATTACATTTATCTTTTTTAGTATATTTGTTGATCTGTTCCCTCTTCTATATTCTTCTAACAGTGGCACTTCTTGTCTTAACTACTTTATAGTTTTCTCTATTTGATACTTGTTGATGGTATTCAATTTTTTCCCCTTCCTTTCCCTCACTACCCTGTGTTCTTGCAGTAGGACTTTATCAGTTATTAATTTAGCTGCACAGTAATATATCCTGTTTACTCCTGTTATATCTCATGGATCTCTATGGACAGTCCTAATTACTGTGTTCATTTGTTTTATCAAACTTCTGACTTTTTGGGTTTTATTGACTTCTGCAGTCTATTTTGTTCATTGATCTTAATATGTCTATCTCCATGAAATCAAGCAACTCTTTTCTTAGCTCGTTCTCTTCTAAACTGAGGGCACATTTTTTAATTTCCATTTCCTGCAGGCATTCTGTAGAAAGTTCTATAGCATCTTCCTGTGGCACATTCTCTTCAATTTCATCCTGTACATCCATTGCTCTGTCATATGGGAACTTACTGGCCTATCACTCCTCAACATTGACTGCAGCAGAGTTTCCACAGTTTCCTGTTTCTTTCATTGCTGTCCATCTTCAAGTGAAAGTTTATACTGGTTTCCTGTGGAAGGCTCCAAAATATCTTGATATGGCACCTGACCAATTGCTTCCCATTCCACTGGTTTTCCTTAATATTGATATCCATTGCTCTATCCTTTTGTGGTGCTTTCTGAATTAGATTTTCTATACTGAATCCTTCACTTCACAGGTACTCGATAACCTCAGTTTCTATTTCTTTAACTTCTCCATTGCTAATCTCCTTTTCATCTTTGTCTTCTTATTTTTTGTATTGTAAAGTTTTCCATGTCTGGATTCCTTTGCTTGTATTTCTCTTTGAATACCTTTGGTGCTGCTCTTTTTGTATTGGTTAGTTTTGTTTTTTCCTTTGCATAACTATGACACCATATTAAATCTCTTTTTCTTTCTCATTTCAATATTTCTTCTTCAGATGTCTCCTGATCTTTCTGTTTCTCCTTACTTTGTGGACTTGCTCCATCTTGCTGTGATGCAACCTGTGTTAGATCTTTTACACCAAATCCTCCACTTTGCAGGCACTCCATAAGTTCACCTTCTACTTTTTTAACTTCTATTTACTAATCTTCTTTTTTACATTTAGCTTCTATTTGAAACTGCCTAATCTTTACCATATATCTCCCTCCAGTTACAGAGTGGAGATGTACAGCCAAACCCAGACGCAACCTCAAATGCTAACAAAAAATAACACTAAAACCTAAATATAATAATGTTAAACCAAAGAAGTACTTGCAACAAGATAACCCATCTGCAAGCATGGATAGAACAAAACAAGCCCAATATACTATCCCTAACAGAAACATGGCTATGACTCAATGTAAAATATACTGAAATTATACCTCCCAACTATGCCGTTCAAAAAAATTAAACAGATGAAAAAAGAAAGGGGGAGGGATAGACTTCTATAGCCTTCCTTTCTTAACATCACACCCTTTTCAAACAGTATGCCCACCTTCTCCAACACCAAAATACTAATAGCATTTCTGAACCCCAATAATACAAAAATAATTTGTTTCATTGTGATTTATATTCCACCTGGAAACAATATACCTGTTCTGGAAGACATACTTTCTTGGATATCACAAAACATTAAACAAGAAACAGTCATCCTAGGTGACAGGAACATTGACTGGCACTCAATTTCAACTGACTCTCCCTCCAATAGTACTGACCTAGATGGCTTCACTAAACTAATTACTAGCCCAACACAATATTACAAAGACTTCACTTACCATTCTGTCTTGGATTGGATGCTATTATCTCACCCAACAAGCTTCTGCTTTTCCAGCACACTCTCAGTTTCACTTAGCAACCATCTTCCTTGCCATTAGAAACAGTACCCTCCATCCAAAAACCCACTCAATGAAAACAATTAGAAACACAACTAATTTCAGCCAACAAACGCTTAATAATTTATTCCATAAAATAAACTGGACACCCCTAAAACTACTACCACTCAATGAAGCTGTCCAATATTTCAATTCTACCCTTTTGAAAATACTTGATACCCTTGCCCCTTTACAGACAAAAAGAGTGAGAAAATACAACCTTGTGGCTAACCAAAGACTCTATTAACCTAATGAAACAAAGAGACCAAGCCTGGAATACACAGAAACATAATAAGACAGAACAAAACCTTCTCTCTTTCAAAACACTCCAAAATAGTACAACTAAGCTAGTGGAGAAAAGCAAAAAATCCTACTACTCACACCTTCAGCTACAACATAAATGTAACTCCCAAAGATTCTGGCACTCAACATCCCCCCTTCTCAACCCAGGTACAAACAAAAAACACTCACCTTCACCTGATGCCCCCGTCCCCATCGCTTATAACAGAATAACTTAATAAACACTTCATAAAATCCATAGCTGACCTACTGACTACTAGGACCAACACAGAACTCCCCACTTACTCTCAAATTCAAACACCGATAACTCCTCTCCATCTTACTCAGACCCTGCCAATAGTAACACATGCAGCCAATGCAAAGTTATCCAGATCTCTTTCTCCTTTCAGCCTATATCCACTTCATCAATAAATGAAATTACTACTAAAACTAAAATTTTGCTCTATGTTTGCAGACGATCTTCCGCCACAATACCTAAAACTCGTCCCTGATTCAGTTGCATATCCAGTCAGCATTCTTATAAACAGATCTCTGTCTGAATCTACAGTCCCTACCATATGTAAGCTGTCACATATAACCCCAATACAAAAAGGAGGAAACTCCACCAAAATATCTAACTTTTGCCCCATATCCATACTATCTCCTATATTCAAAATTCTTTAAAGGTGTGTTCAACAACAGTTAATGAAATAACTACTTCAGAACAACTTGCTTACTCAAATCCAGCATGGCTTCCGACCTGCATACAGCACATCCTCAGCTTTATTATCTTTTACAGATACCATAAATAGGGCCAGAGATGAAAGAAATCTTGTATCTACAGTATTCCTGGACCTCTCTAAAGCCTTTGACACAGGCTCACACCCCTTACTACTAAATATCCTGTCTAACCTAGGTTTCTCCTCCACCACAGTACACTGCTTTCAAAACTGCCTACAAGACCAGAAGCAAGCTGTTAAATAGTCTAATCAACTTTCCCCCTTTCTCCTTAACCCTACAGGAGTCCCTCAAGGCTCCATCCTTGGTCCCCTACAGTTTAATAAATTTACTAATAATTTACATACTTCCTCTTCGCCTGTAATGATGATTCAATATGCAGATGATTCCACCAGAATCTGTAGATCTTGCACTCTTCCAGAACTACTCACTTCTTCTTCTTTCGGCTTTTCCTGGTTAGGGGTCACCACAGTGGATCATCTGTCTGCTCATGATTGGCAGTGGAGTTTTACAGTGTCGAGTTGCCTAACCTTCCACAGAAGGCACACACATGCACACACTCACACCTAGGGCCAATTTAGTGTATCCAATCTACCTACTGCATGTCTTTGGGATGTGGGAGGAAACCAGTGCACCCAGAAAAAACCCACGCAACCACAGGGAGGACATGCAGACTCCGCACAGAAGGCACCCCAGCCGAGAATCGAACCGGAGAACCTCTTGCTGTGAGGTGACAACGCTAACCGCTGCACCACCGTGGCTGCCCTCCAGAACTACTCACTAATATGCAAAGATCCTTCACTACTATTGAAACATAGATCAGAGATATACAACTCTTTCTGAATCCCAAAAAAAAAAAAAACAAAGAAAATTGAGGTCTTTCACCCTTAAAAATGCCTTCATCAGTTCCAAACATTTTAAAATCTATTCAGCCGACAGCACTATCATCGAAAGAGTAAGAGAAACAAAATTATTGGGTATAATTATTGATAACAGACTTAGGTTCAACCTTCATGTCCAGCAAAGTATAAAGAAAACTCACAAGAAATTAGGACTTCTCTATAGAAATAGGCAATTCCTCACTACATCCATCAAGACTACCCTGGCTAAAACATTCCTACTCATCACCCTATTTTATGGCTCTAGCATAATCACCAACCTGCAAACATCCACCAAAATAAAAATAGAACAGTGCTATAACAAGTTGCAAAATTCGCCCCAAACTCTAAATGCCATATACACTACTGTAAACCACTAAGTGAACTAAATTGACTTGAACTCAACTAACGTATACCCATCTAGCTACTATAAACAACCTAATTTACAAATCCACTGCTTTCTATGCCCTAGATTAGCTTATTAAACAATACAAACCAAGCAGGTCACTCAGGTCAGAAGAAAAAATTTGCTAGAAATCTCCAAACCTTCCAAATGACCAGGAGAGTGTACAATATTTCTAAATTATGGAACTCTCTCCCTTCAACCACCAGATCAACCCCAAACCTCCCACGCTTTAAAGGCTCCCTAAAAGCTCCTCATGTTAACTCCAGTTTAATCCTCCTGTACCTTCTATCTGTACACTCTCCTTTCTCTATCTCTCTCTATTACACAATTTAATTTCTATGAAACCTCTCCAAAAACTCTTCTCCTCTCACCCTAACTTTAATCTGTATTCCTCTTCTTGTCTATCTAAACCCGTTCACAAAACTAAACTGCTATTTTTCTCTGCCCCCCAAGTAAAGCTGCTCATGTGATCTAGAGTAAAACTATTCTCATGTTAATATGTTTTAAGTACATTATTTACTTACTTCTATATAAATCTAAAAATCTATTGGTAAACCACTTGTAATTCTTACACGTGATGTAAAACTTTTATTGCAAAGCTCTAGCAATTGGACATTGTTAATCTTTAAAATCTAAAGTCTTAACTTACTTTATGTTGTAATAATTGTAATCTACCTGTGTATAGATAGAAATGTCTAAATATGGAGCTGTTCTCCCCCGGCCTCCACTGAAAATGGGTTTTGTGACCCCAGTTGGACTATCCTGGTTAATAAATGTCAGATAAATAAATAAAATAAATAATAATAAATGTAAAGTCATCTTGTGTCACAAACAAAGTGAAAACTTGACTTTGGGATAACTTTACAGAACTGCCAGGGTGGGAAGGGGAAAATACCTGAGGTGGAATGTAGGCAGTTTGATTTCTTAGATTTTCCTTCATTTTTGTAGGAATCTCTATTCTTCTTTAAACCTTTCTCCCATTGCTTTCTGAAATTTTGTTTGCATTGCTGGGAATGCCTATTGTGTTTCCTGAAAAAGGAACCTGTTCATCAAATCTTTTAATGTCCTAATAACTCTTTTTGATAGAAAAGTAATACTTTTCCTTACAAAAAATATGATACGTAATAAAGGGAAACACACATTGAGTCAAAACCAAAACCGTGGTGGTGCAGCGGTAGCATTTTAGCCTCACAGCAAGAGGTTCTCCCGTTCGATTCTCGGCTAGAGCGCCTTCTGTGTGGAGTCTGCATGTCCTCCCCGCGGTCAAGTGGCATTCAAAAGACATGCGTAAATGGGCGTGCCTTTGTTGAAGGTTGGGTGTCGAGCTGGCACCTCTGCACCATAAAAATCTACTACCAATCATTAGCGGACCGGAGTTCCGCTGTGGTGATCCTTAACCGGGAAAGACCGAAAGAAGAACAACAACACAGTGTGTCAAAACTGTCTGATTTCTGAAAAATTTGTCTGATGAGAGGGTAGTGGAGCTTAGGATAGTCAGTGAAACAACCTGACCAAAAAGCAAATTTTCTAATAGGGAACTATGTCCAAAAAATGGCAGATTTTTTTTTTCTTTTGACAACCACTAAAAAGCCATCAGTCAATATTTTTTTGACAGAAAGGAATAACTTTTTTTTTTTTTACAAAAATGAGGAAGTAGAAGGCATTTTCCAATGGCCAATGGGGTACTTAACTGGCCAGCCTTAGTGACATCCTAGCCATCTATTGATTACTGAATGTCTGCAGGGAAGAGAGCATGTTGATAGCAAATAACTTCTGAAATTTGGAGATCTAGCCACTGACTTTATACTGCTCCTTCATACTGCACAGTAGCTAGGATATTTGAAAGGTGCCCTAAAGCTTTGGATGTTGGCCGGCTATATTCGTTTTTGGCAAAATGTCCCATATAACTTAAGCTCCTGCAACAGTAATATAATGATGAGCATTTAGTGGGAAATGTTATAGCAAAAAAGGTAAAGGATGGAGAGGAAGTTATGTGGTAATAGACAAATGGTATAAGACAGCCAGTTATTGGAAGGCTTAAGTGATTAAGGTAGATTAGTTTAAATAAGATGGTTCATCCACAAAAAGAGAGAGAAATGAAATTGTTGTGGACTGTGGTAGAGGGATGGGATGTTCAGAAAAATGAAGAAGAGTTAAGAATAGATTTGAAACACAGACTCATTTAAAGGCGTCTGCATGAGAAACTGAATGTGGAGATAACATAATTGGAAGTGTTTTGGAGAACGTAGACAGAAACCTCTATTCGACTAAAAAAAATTAAGGAGAAAAGTACTCAGGCAGAGGTGACAGAATCATGGGGGGATGAGACATATTGCTAATAAAATGGGAATAAATGTGAGATGTGTTTCTTGACATCAGAAAAAATGGGGCAGAGGGATTGCATGTGACCAAGAAACAGAATGGGGGTACCATAGACCCCCACTTATAGGATGCCTCCCAAGAAAGGTAGGATCCAAAGTTAATTCAGCACTCCAGGGTAAGTCTTAAGGTCCATCCAGAGGATATATAGGGAAAGGTCATGGCCCACTGGGTAACCCACTGATTTCAAAAGTGGACAGGAGCACCCATACTGAGCCTTGGTACATGAGCCAACTTTTTTGGTCATGACAAGTTGCACCTCATTTGTTATGTGAATAGGTGTTTCAAATCAAAGCTAACAAAGTTGGTGCAACTTTTTTAATAAAAAAATGAACTAAGAAGAAAGGACAAAGCATTAGAGTATGATACCAAACTGAGATGTTTATTAAATTATGCTTATGCCTCACTTGAAGGTGAGGAAAAGATTAAGGACTTGTGTACTGTTGCAGATAGATGGCTTATATATGGTGATGATCTTCAAGTGATATCTAGAATGCGTTACTTAATTATAAATGACATTGCATGTAGCATAACTAGTAGGGAACAAAGTGTTCTTTTCCCTGATTATAAAGCAGTAATAAGATTTATAACTGAATACTATGCAGGTGCCTGTGTGTATAATCATTCACAGTATTATAAGTTGGGCAGGATCCAAAGACATCTTACTAAATACATTAATAGGGTAAAGCATTTGTATTTTGAAGATATGATGTAAAGGTTGTCCTTTTACTCAATTGCATATGAATTGCTAAATGGGAACCTGATACTAATAGGATCATAGGTAAGTACTAGGCTAGTTGACTTTACAGGCCATTTTAAGCCAATTGTCCTTCCAAAGGTGAGAATTAAACCTTGTACCTTGCATTTGGGAGGTAAACACCTTAACCATTATACCACCCCCTTCTAAAAATTGAAACTTAGCTTATTAATTCTCATTGTCAGATGATAATCTTAAAAGTATGAATGGTGGCATCTTGGCAGCAACATTAGAAAGTGAATTTTGTAAGTCTCACATTTTGGGAACCATAAATCATTGTTTATTTGTGCATAAATTACCTTTATAACAGCAATATAGGTAATATGTCATTCCATAGAAGAATATGTTCATAGGTTCATAGGTTCATAGGTAGGTACTAGGCTGTTGGCCCTAGAGCCTATATAAGCCTAGCCAAAAGGTACCCTGGCATTCGCCACCCAAGAAAATTATTTTCCTGTGCCACTGTCGAGCAGAGCCACAGAAGTGATCCTCGGGGTGAATTTCCTATCTTCCATCCAATCATCAAGATTTTTCTTGAAGAGTGCTAATGAGGAGCTTTGTTTGATATAGATAGGTAGTTTGTTCCAGAGTATGGGAAGTCTCTGGGACAGCAATCTATCCCTCCAGCATGTTCTGTTTATTGTGGTGACAAGGTTTAGGTCCCTGGAGCGTGTAGCTAGGAAGGATTGGGATTTCATTAAGTGGAGCATGTCCAAAAGCTCTGGGTTTGACATAGCTTTGTGTGTTAGGCAGAGATCGCCTCTGAGTAGGCGATATGCGATGGTGTAAAGCTGCCGTTTTTTGAGACAGTCTGCATAGGGCATCTGTTTGAGGCCGGTAATCCTCTTTGTGATGTATTTCTGCGGCCTTTCCAGTTGTTGTAGATGTCTTGTGAGGTACATACCAAAAGGAGTATTGTACTCTATAATGGGTCTAACGAGTGATGAATAGAGGAAAACAATGACCTCTTTTTTCCTGGATGAGAAACTTTTTGTGATGAGGTGTGCTACATAGAAGGATTCCCTGACTACTGTGGCAATGTGATTATCAAAGGAGAGACTACTGTCCACTTGTGCCCAAGGTCTCTTATCACACTTTCAGTGTTAAGTAGACTACCGCCTATGTGGTAGTTCATGGGTACAGAGTTTTTACCAAAAGGGATGGCAATGCACTTTTTGGCATTGAGCTTGAGGCCATGGCTTTGACACCAGGTATCTGTCTCAGCGAGGCTCTTTTGTAGGATGTCCACATCTTTTGGAGTTTTGATTATGGCTCCTAGTTTGCAGTAATCAGTGAACTTCATTAGCTAAAGAACTTCTGTGTTAGCCTGAACTTCAGACAAGTAGATACCAAACAGGAGAGGACCCAGGACTGAACCCTGTGGTACTCCACTTGTCACTGGTCTGAAGTTGGATTTGGATTCTGCTACTTTCACAGTGTGTATTCTGTCAGTGAGCCAGTTGGCAACCCATCTTTTGACATAGGGCTTTATACCTAGTTTAGTGAGTTTATCTATATTTCCAGAGTAGGGGGATGGTGTCAAAAGCCTTGGCGAGATCTAGATAGGCTGTGTGAACCACCTTACCCTCATCTATGGCTTTGGTGACTGCTTTAAAGAAGTCTATCAGGTTTAGGAGACATGATCTGCCTTTTACAAACCTGAACTGGGAGGGGTCCTGAGTTTGGACATTACCAATGTCATTGTTTATAAGTTCCATGATGATACGTTCCATAGCCTTGCAGACCAGGCACATCAGGCTAATGGGGGTGGTAGTTTCTGGGGTCTGTGGTGGCTCCCCCTTTGTGGAGTAGGATAACTGTTGCTGTGCACCATTCAGTGGGCACATAGCCTGAGGTGAGGCTATTATTGAACATGGTACTTAGGTGGGGTGCCAGTTCGTTCTGTAGTTCATGTAGAACGCAGCCTGGGATGTTGTCAGGTCCCATGGATGCTGTGTTCTTGGCTTTGGAGAGTGTATTTTTTACCTGTGCAGCCATGATTGCTGGAACTTTGCATTCTTTTGGTATAGAAATGGGTCCTTTAGGGGATGAGAGGGGGGTAAAGTTAGCACTGAACCTATCTGCCAGGATATTGGAAATATCAGTTGGTTCTGCATATTTAGTGTCATGCTGTAACTCAGAGCAGATCTGAGTGTTGCCATTAAGATTCTTGACATAGCTATAGAATGCTTTGTGGTTGTCTTTACAGTCAGTGGCGATTTTGTTTTCGTAACTAGCTTTGGAGGATGTTATGAGGGATCTCAGCTTCTTACTCAGGCTGACCAGGGAGTTCCTCCAGTCATGGTATTTTCCTCTTTTTTGCAACAGTTTCTTTCTTCTGTTGTTGAGTTTGTTTATGGCAGGGGACCACCAGATTGGCTTCCTTTTTTTGGAGGATAGCATTTTTGTTCTATTAGGGATTGCATGATCCATGCTCTTGTGTAAGTGCCTATGAAGTGCATTTGTGTAGGATTCAGCCATCATGCCTCTATTGTCCATCAGCATCGGTGTCGTGAAGTTTGCCACTTCTATCTTAAGAAGTGTGAAGTTGGCTTTTGAGAATTTTTTTACAGTGTTTTCCCTAATTGGTGGTGGTGGAGGGATCTGGATGTCTAGGTTGATTAGCTTGTGGTCAGATCTGACCAACGAGGAATTGACCTCTGGTGTAGAGCACCGGTTGCCCATGTTGGTAATAACCAGGTCTAGGATATTGCTGCCCCTGGTGGGGGTGTGGATAAGTTGAGCCAAGGCATTGGAATTTATGAATTCCAGAAAACGTTGAACACAAGAGTTGGTACGAGTAGTTTTCCCAGTTAATGGTGGGGTAGTTGAAATTGCCCATTATTAGGGTGTTAGGTTGTACCCTAATATTTTCCTGTGTCTCAAGAAATGAGGAGTGGGAATCCTGGGGCATAGTGGGGGATCTGTAGCAAGCTACAATTTGGATTGCAATCTTGCCCAGAGTTAGTTGCACTTGGATAATCTCGGATGCATTATGTTGAGCAACTAGCCTGGAGGTGTGGATATCCTTAATGAATATGGACATGCCTCCGCCTTTAGTGTTTCAGTCCAGGTTAGGTGGCCAAAAGGTGTGGTATGAATTATAGCCTGGTAATGCAGGGGTACTCTCTGGAGCCTTGAACCAGGTCTCTGTCACTGCACAGATGTCGATGTTCTCCATTTTAAGGAGTGCCTCGAGTGAGTGCATTTTGAAGTTTAGACTTCTAGCATTGAGTAGCAATACCCTCAGATTCTGCTTGCTTGTACCTGTTATGTTGGTGAATTTGTCATTTTAATGTTGCCTAAAAAAGGCACTATAGGAGTGGCTATAACCTTAGCCAGTATCCAGAATCCCAGGGGTGACAGGTGCAGGCCATCTCTGGCAAAGCATCATGGTCTGTTGATCATGTCGTCCCAGGCAGACAAATACTGGATCCCCTTAGAATGACACCAGAAGCTTAGCCAATTGTTGAAGTCAACCATTTTGTCCTTGTACTGTGGTATCATTCTGGGCGATGGCAGGATGCTACTCAGGTCTAGGGTCATACCTGCCTGGGCTACAAGATTGGACAGCTCCTCCATGTCCCTTTTCATGTAGTCCAGGGAGGTATGCCTCAGGTCATTCACACCAACATGGACAATGACAGAGTCATAGTTGTACTTGTTGTGGAGTAACCTGAGTGCATGCATTATGTGGCAGATCCTGGCACCCGACAGGCAGCTGACAGTAACTTTCTCCTTGTTTAGCCTGGTGAGTGGAACATCAGTGTGCCTGATTATAGTGTCACCTATGACTAGAGTGTTGGGTAAGTTGTTATGCCTTATGGGCTGTAGTTGAGTGGCACACTGAGTTTGTGGGCTATGTGTCATTTGGGTTGTGTTGGGGGGGTGGAGGTTCTTTGTGTTTCTGCTTTGGAGGTCCCTGCTGCTTGGGCAGATTTTTACTGAGAGCCTCCATGAATGTAGGTGTGTGTTTTGTGTTGCTATGTGTGTGTTTTGGTGGTGTAGGTTTTGAGGGACTATGTGATGAGTGTGGTGTGGTGCAAGTGTTTACCTTCTCCTCTTGACTGTCTAGCCCAGTCTTGGGTGAAGAGAGCTTTGCTTCCAGTTTGGCTATATAAGTGCATATCTCACAGGTAGTAGTGTTGGGTGGTAGGAGGAGAGGGTTGTCTGTCTGCATGAGGCAATTGCTGCATTGCCCCAAGATGCCCAGATTCATCAGGTAGACAGGAGAAAACACCGGGAGCTGACCCTTAGACATGTCTGGATAGGTGCTTATTAGTTAAGTACTAGAAAATGTTTTCCTCTAGACAAGTGAGGAAAGTTGAGTGCTATAGTAATTTGTTGCTTATTTGGTGCTTACAATGAGTTCTGTACAAGTGCTGAGCTCAAAGAAACAGATTTGAGTGCTGAAACTAAAAAGTTGGCTAGTTCTAAGAAACAAAATTAAGCTAGAAGGCTTCCCTCCAACACAGAAAGGCTTGGGGTCTCAGAAGCCCACAAACAGTCCTGGACACAGCAAATCTGTATCCAGACCAGACTACCCACAGGAAAGAAGCTTAAAAAATTGTTAGGTAAACTGTGTAATACTTTACCATTGGACATTAGAAGAGTTAAAAGCAAAAAGGCAGTTAAAGGTGCAGCTGTTGAATGGCTTAACAAAGGTGTACATAATTACTCCACTATTACTGGAAAACATTATTAAAGCCTCTCAGTAGAATCAGACTCTGAATTAGTGAACCTTGAACATTGAAGCTAAAAAAAAAGAAAAAGAAAAACTGGTGGTGAGAAGCATTACAATAACCTGGAAAAGTGCTATGGTGGACATTTCCCCAAATATTAAAGCAATATTGGATATCCTAGTAATTAGAGGCCATCTTTGTGATAATTACCAATGTAAAGATACTAAAAATATAAGCAGTGAGCATGGATATCATTCTTCAGAGACTTACTGAATGGAATTGGGGGTAGGGATTGTGAAAGTTGGCAGCTTTCATGATAACAGATGATAAAGGAAGATATTTCAATGTGTAGTGATCCTGTTAGATCTATAAAAACTATCTAATTTTGTTAAGAGGTCATTTTTGTGGGATGGGATCATTATGAAGGTTTGGGGTTTATGGATAAATTGTTTCCAGCTGGAGAAAGGCAAGACAGAACAGGCCAGAGCTAGGGGTGCTAGCTGAATGACGGTAAATTCAGAAAACAGAAAAAATTTCAAGTAGTACAAGGCAGAAATGTGCATTGTCACTGGGTTTGGTGATGTTAGTTATAGAGAAAACCAAGAAGAATAAGGCAAAAGTTACAGTAAAAGACTGAGGGAAAAGAACATGTAGTTGTTTCCTGGATAATTGGAAGCAATCTCATAAAGCTTTGAACAGTTTAGGAAGGCAGCAAGATTACACTATAACAAGATAAAAATGCTACTGGTATGACTAAAGAATAGAAGAAGGAATGCATCAGCCATTATACAACAGGCTAGTATGTGTTGCTTTGGACTCCATGTGGAGACAACAATAAGGAGTACAATACAATATAATGTAATAAAGTAGGAAAATAAAGGCATTATGTTTGGTAGGGTACATTAAGTCTGCTAAATTAATGACAGCACTACTGGGTTTACATGTAATCAAGATCTTCCTGTTATTCCCTTCTTGTGCAAAGCTAGGGAAGACAAATAAAGACAGAGAAATGGATAAGATAAGTCAGTAGGAATAAGAATTCTCAAGGAGGGTCTAAGGTTTGGTAATCAGGTTGTGTGTGTTTGTGTGTGTGTGTGTTGGAGGACTGGAATCTTTTTTCATGACCTTACATATTTGCAAACAAGTACTAATTAATGGATTTTGGGTAAGCTGACAAGGAGAGTAAAGCCTGTGCCACAAAAGAGCGGGTATGTTGGGAGAGAACTATAATAATGGAAGCCAATTTAAAGAACAATGAATGGTTGAGGAAAGAGCTTACTTAAAGGAACCTCATCCATTAAAAATTACAAGAAAAGTAATCTGGAAGGAAATGGAGGGATCCTAAATTACAAGAGGTATTGGTTTTGATGGAAAGTCATAAGTTGATACAAATTGAGATGGGCATATGATTCTTCAACATGATTTTAAAAATTGCCTAGATTTCCTGCTGTATGACACTGTGAACTGAAAGAGGACATTTCAGATGGTCATGGCAATGGGGGATACTTGAGGGTAGAGGATTCATTGTGCTAGAGAAGCAGGGAATAAATGAAACTAAATCAGGACACAATGTATATCAAGTGGACAATTATTTTTATTCTGTTGGCTATAGAAGTCCAGGGACAGCCAAGAGTTGGGTAACCACATTTATTCTGTGATAATGGCAACTTTATCAATGTTTTACTCAATTTTGTTAAAGTTTCTATAATTTTACTAACAAGTATTGAAGTAGAAAATGGGCTTACTTGTTGATGTGATCATTTTTGCTAACATGACGTCTCAATGCTTCATGGAATTAATTGACTTTCAAGATGATAGTACTTGGCTTCCTGCAGGAAAAAAAGATTACTTTTAATTTTTATCATTTCATTCAGCTTTCAAGATTTTTTACAACATGGATTGATTTACTGAAAATAAGATTTAACATCATATTTTACAGATGATACGTTGAAGTGTGCTGACGTGTGTGGTAATAATCAAACACGTTCAGATCCACTGTTGCTTCTGATCCTGATACTTTGTATGTATTTTGTCTCTTTGTTTGCTTTGTTTACTTAGATCTAGACCGAGGATTCAGGAGCATCTCCTACTGCTGCTGAGATTTTACTAATAATTTGATATGAGTTATTTTCTTTCTTTTTTTTTTGGTGGGAGGTGGGGTGGTATGCTGGCTTTTCAGTAAAGGATTGTCAGAATTTACCTGGATGGCACCATTCATTAGCACGAACCCACTCAGTTCAATACTTTAAACTCACCTTATGTATGTGCATTTTGTCCTTGCCTGTACGAATGAATTTTTCTGTACTCTGCACCTTTTTCTTGGATTACAGCTTTTATCTCTTAGAAATTGACACTTACTGTTATACAGCACTGTCTTATGTGTTTTGAGTTGCTCACTCTGCTGCCCCTCATTTTGAACTTTGGATGGATGGTAGATTTTTTGCAAGGCAACCTCTGAACAGAAGGTCAATAATTAGTTGAATGTAATATGATAATTTCCAGAATAATAGTTATGATACTTTTAAACAGAAGCTTTGAAAGAATGCAGAAAATAATAGTAATAAAGTAACACACTGCAAATCATTAAAATGCAAAGTGATGCATAAGAAAATGCTGAAACGCTCACTTTGGGATCTTGGAGTATCTTCCTTTGCTATGGAATCTACTTTATTTTTAGTTTTATTTTATCTTTTGTTAAACAACAATTTATTTTTATGATAATTGCAAGATTTAACAATAGACTAAGTTACGGTAACAAAATCTGACTGATTACAATGATCTTAGTGTTTATGAATGATATGATTTGAGACAAGTGACAAGTAACTTAAAAAAGGAAACACTTAGCATTTTTCCTAATATTAGGATCATTCAAATCCAAAAAATGGTATTTAAACTTAAAATGTGGTATTCTAATAAAGTACACAGGTTGCCAGATGTTTATGTATTTTAAATATGGGCTACATGGTATATACATATGTTGAACAAAAGGAGATGTTAAGGTTTTAAAGTTCTAGTATTTTCATTTAGGATGGGGCACATGATTATGTTTTCATCTCAGAAAGACAAACATGAGAAAATATTTAAAAAAAAAGTCTTGTGTGAAATTGGTTAAGATTTCTTCTGTTCATATAAAGCTGCAATGAAAAAGAGTGCCCCTTTGGATTAGAGTCAAATGGTGTCTTTGACTAGAACTGTGGCTAGAACACTTTCCCACTGAAAAGAAAAGAGTTAAATTAGAAGGCAAAATAAGTCTCATAACAGAATATTTTGTTTTGTAAAGTAGCAGGACCAAAGAATATTGCCAAATGGTATATTTTGAAAAAAAAAAACACCAATTGAAAATCAGCATTGTAGTATTTTGTGACATTAATAACTCAAGCCATAGGTATTTTTTGGATTCAGTATTCTTTGGCACACTTTGGCCCATCGGGTGTATACTTTTAGACTTGTAATTTTCTTGTAAAGTAAACGTGTTTTCCATAGTACTTTGCAAGGTATGTTTTTCTTTTGAATAAATAAGGATCATGTAACTTACAGAAAATACTACAGTCCTGTGTTACATGAATTCACAGTCCAGGGTTGATCTACCAGCTTCGCACGCTAATCTTAATAAGCTCTGAGTCTTTTTTAATATGAGTTCAGGTTT
>NC_056729.1:1372076276-1372108776 GCF_019279795.1 Protopterus annectens
ATTTCATTTGTCAGATTGTGAATATTGTGTAGGTAAATTTCTTCAGCAGTAACTTACTTAGCATTGGTGTACATACTTTTGTCTATAGTCTTTCTGTGTCCAAGTTATCTTTTAAGATATGGCTTTTTGTTAGTTAATACTGCATATCTAGAGCATGTTATAGGTTTATAGGTGTTTACTAGGCTAACGACCACAAGGGCCTTTTTAAGCCTAGCCATGCATCCCAAATCTCTGACAAGTTCTGCTACCCTTAATAAGTGTAAGCATGGGCCTGGGAGATGATAACAAATCCTATGTAAATGCGCTCTGACTTTTGGTCAGTTACCTTTTCAGATCATCAAACAAAAATTAATAAATAAATATACTGATTAAATAACTAATGTTCTTATAACTTAGAAGCTATTTCTACATTAATAGTATAAGATTCAACAAATGTCAGCATTCTGATGTTTGTTTAAAGCTAAGTATCTCTCCCTAGATGTACAAAATATACTGACAAGTAAGACAGCATATAAAAAATAAAAAAGGAGAGGAGGGAAATAATATAGGCTTTAAGAAAATACCTTTCTGGGATATAGTAATGTTACATAGTGTCATGGTTTCATAGGCGGTTACTAGGCTAATGGCCCTAGGATCATAACAAGCCTTGTCATGTAATGCACTTGTTCCCTAGTTGACTATGGTTAGATGGTCATTAGCAGAGCAAATCAGTGATTAGCAATGACTGCCCCTGTCCATGAGGGACATAGGTGCCACCCCCCCCCTCCAGGGTGAATTTACGGTCTCCTATCCAGCTGTCAAGGTTGCACTTAAATAGTGTCATTGAGGAGCTCTGCTTCATGTGAAGTGGAAGTTTATTCCAGAGAAACAGCAATCTCTAGGAGACATATCTGTCTCTCCAACATGTTCTGTTTATGTCACAGGTTAGGTTGAGATGCCTGGATCAAGTTACTTTTGTCCTATTTGATTTGTGGACATGCAGCATTTTCATTAGGGCAGGGTCAGAGAGCACTCTGTAGGTCAGGCACAAGTTGCCTTTCAGCAGCCTGTAGGATACAGAGTATAGAGACAGGGCCTTCAGTGTTTTCCATGTAGGTCATGTTTTGGAGGCCCTCAATTTTCTTGGTTATAAACTTCTGTGGTCTCTCCAGTTCTTCCAGGTGTCTGGTGAGGCACATGCAAAAGGGACCATTGCACTCAATTAGTGGCCTGATGAGGGTCGAGTATAGAGGAGTTATAACATCCTTAGTCTTGGATGTAATGCCCTTATTTATGAGATGTGCAATGTAGAAGGTGATTGAAGTTTAAATTGCTGTCAGCCTGTGTTCCCAAATCTCTCACCACTACATTTGAGTTTGGTGGGGGGGTACTATCTATAATGTAATTTGCAGGGGCCACTTATTTGTCAAAGGAGATAATGATGCATTTCTTTGTCATTTAGTTTTAAACATTGACTCTGGCAACAATCATTAGTTTGCATTAGTTCCTTCTGAAATATGTTAACATCATTGAGGTACTCCATGATTGCACCTAGTTTGCAGTCATCTGAGAACCTGGTAAGCCACAGTCCATCTGCTTTCACCTGGACATCAAAGAAGTAGATTCCAAATAGTACAGGGCTCAGCACAGGGCCCTGTGGTACATCACTGGTAACTGGTCTACTGGTGGAGGTGGAATCCCCAAATTTCTCATTATGCATTCTGTCAGTGAGCCAGTTTGCTACCCACCTAGTGACATATGAGTTAATCCACAGCTAGGAGAGTTTCTCAGTGATACATGAGTGGGGAATTGTATGGGCCTTGGATAAGGTAGTATGTACTACTTTCCCCTCATCCAGGACTTTGGTGACATTCTCAAAGTAGTCCACCAGGTTTAATAAGCTAGACCTGCCCTTAATGAACCCAAAATGGTTGTGTCAAGAGTTTGGAGGCTGCCTATGTCCTTGTTAATAAGGTCTATGATGATTCTTTCCATGGTCTTATAGATAAGGCTGATTACGCTTATGGGTGTATAGTTCCCAGGGTTGATTGATGGACCCCCTTTGTGTAAGGGGATTACTGTTGCTGTTCTCCACTCTGCTGGAACAAATCTAGTGCTCAGGCTATGTTTGAAGAGAATGCCAAGCAGTTCCAAAAGGTTTTGTTTTAGATTGTTTAGTTAGCAGCCTGGGATGTTATCTGGTCCCATGGAGGGTGTGTTTTTGGCCTTGGAGATGGAAGATATGACTTGCCCTTTGGAGATGCTAGGTAGTGGACTGGTGACAGGGATGCTTTGGGGTGTGTCTGTTGGTGACAAGAGGTGAAATATGAACCAAATCTGTCCACCAGCAGGTTGGCAATTATTTTGGGTTCAGTGTGAGTAATACCATCCACCGTCAGTTCGGCACATAGCTGGGCATTCCTTTTAAGACTTGGGACATAGCTAAAGAAAAGCTTTATGACTGTATTCATAAAGATATGCTAATTTAGCCTCATAATTGGCTTTAGAGGACTTTACAAGATATCTGATTTGCTTGTTCAAGCTGTGGATGGTATTCTTCCTCTGGAGAGTAAGTTCCCTCTTTTCCTTGGATAACAGTTTTTTCCTTTTTGTTATATAACCTATTCATACTTGTGCTCCACCAGGGTGGCATCTATTTTTGAGTGGACCTGGTTTTGACCCTGACAGGTACAGCTAAGTCTGTGCAGTTGTTTAAATGTCTATACAGGGCATTTCTGTACTCCTCTGCTTAGGAGTCATTGTTGACTGTGTTAGCAGGGGGTTCAGTCTTTTTATTACCTTCGCTTAGTAGGATAAAGTTTGCTTTGGAGAAATTTTTCAGTTTGTTTGTACTTTAAACAAGACAGATTTATGGTTTGACCTCACCAGGGAGGGCAACACACAGTGGGTATTGCAGTGAGCCTACATGTTGGTGAGAACCAGGTCCAGGACACTCAAGCCCCTTGTAGGGATGCAGACTAGCTGTTTCCAGGAACTTCAGGGTGATCACATTTCTGCTTGTGTATGTTGTCCAGTCTGTGGAAGGATAGTTGAAATCTCCCATAATTGAAGTGTTTGGCTGTATAGGAAGTGATTCTAGCAAGTCCAAGTAGTCAGTGTGTTTCTTTTAGTTCATGGTGGGTGACTTGTAGTTAGTGATGATTTGGTAGGGTGTTTTACCTACATTTTATTGTACCAGGAGTAGCTCGATAGAGTCATGCTGTTTAAGTAGGCTCAAGATGTATTTGGATTTAATGAAGATGGATACACCTCCACCTTAGGTTCTTTCATGCTCGTTTTGGGATCTGAATGTGTGGAAGGCATTGTAGTCTTGTATGATCGGGGTGCCGTGATCTGTGGCCCTGAACCAAGTCTCAGTGACTGCACAGATGTCGACATCTTCCAAGGTGAGGAGGGCTTCCAGGGAGTGCAGTTTTTCTGTTGAAACTATTAGCATTAAGCAGCATAACCTTGTGTTTGTCTCAAGTGGATTTCTTTATGTTGGGAATGTTTTTTGTTTTGACATTGCCTAAAAAAGACACTATGTGGGAGGCAAACATCTTTGCTAGTATCTGTAAGCCTAGAAGAGACAGCTGATGAGCATCTCTGGAAAAGCAGTGTGGTCTGCTGACCATGTCTTCTGAAGTTGACAGATACTGGATCCCCTTGGACTGACACCAGAAGCTAAGCCAATTGTTGAAGTCAATCATTTTTGTCTGTATTGTGGCATCATCCTGGTTGAAGGTAAATGGTACTTAGTGCTAGGGACATACCTGCCTGGGACACATAATCTGAGAGTTCAGTGATGTCTCTTTTCATATAGCCCAGAGAGGTACATCTCAAGTCATTCAGTCCACCATGTACTATGACAGAATGATAACAGTAATCGTTGTTGAGTTACTTTGATTGCTTGCCTGATTTGAGAGATCCTGGCACTTGACGGGCAGCTAATCATGACTTTCTCCTTGTCCAGCCTAGTGAAGGGGGCATCGGTGTGTCTCACTATGGGATTGCCTATGACCAGAACATTAGGTTTTAAGGTGTTTTGTCTTAGAGGCTTATTTGCTGAGACATTTGTATGTGTGTTGCTATGTGAAATGGGGTCTGTCCTTGTTCCACTATGTGTGATTTGTTTGCGCTTGGAAGGTCTCTGGTCCTTTGGTAGGCTCTTGGTGAGTACCTCCACATAGGTGAGTATATGTGACTTGACTTTGTCTTGTGTGAGAGGAGACATGTGTGTGTGCTGACAACCTGCTTGATGTCTTGTTTATTGTTACAAATTCATGGTATAGTTACATATTTCACATACTGCATTTGTTTGCTTTATGTGCAAGTGGTTGTCAGTATACATGAGACAGTTACTACATTGCCCTAGGATGCCCGTGTCAATCAGGCTTGCTGATTAAATGTTGGGAAACTGGCTATCCATTGTAGGAGGTTAAACTATAAGTACTAGTTGGGGAGTGGGCAAGTTGGATTAGCTTTTGCTCTAGGACTAATTCAACTAACTAAACAAGAGGTCATATTCTGTTGAGGATTGGGATGAAGAAGTGTGGTGATGCTGCTTAGTCTTTAGCTGAGTTGCCTACAATGCAGCAGGGAAGCGTGGGAGGGTTTAACTGACAAATATCTATGGAAAAGATAGCTTCTAGGAGTTTTCTACTATACATGACACTGCTAACTCCCATTGTGCAGTGCGCAGCTCCACATACACTCGAGGTTTATATACAGGCAAAATTAAACAGTTTTAAACTAATCTGCCAATAGGAGATCACACAATGATCCTTCCTCCAGCAATCCCCAGCCCAGACAGGACTATATCCACACTCTTCTGCCACAATGGTGCAGGGGAGCCTTTCTTAAAGTAAAATGGCTGGATTTGAGCTCAAGTGTATAAAAAGCAGGCTAGATTTAGCAAGTCTGGATTAAGTCTGTGCTATCTAAGCACTATCAAAGTGCAAAACAAGTGCAGATAATGAAGCAGGCACAGACAGAAAATAAAAGCCAAAACGGTACTAATTAATGCACTAAAACAGTTATATGCAGTTGAAAAAGTGCATATAAAGGTCAAAATAAACTTAATTTTTTGTTCTTAGCTTTGGATGGCTTGGATTCAAGCAGAAACACTCTAGACCTCTGGCAAAGGATGCCAAATGCAGAGCAGCTCAGGTTAATTGAATCAAAACCCACACAAATGCCAGGCTTATATACAGGCATAATTAAACAGTTTTAAACTATTCTGCCAATAGGAAATCACACAATGATCCTTCCAAAAGCACCCCCCAGCTCAGACAAGGCCATACCCACACTCTTCTGCAACAAGAATAAGGGGAGCTCTTCTTAATGCAAAATGGCTGGATTTGAGCTCAAATGTTTCAAAAGCAGGCTAGACTCAGCAAGTCTGGATCTAATCTAGGTTATCTAAGTAATATTGCTATCCAAAACAAGTGCAGATAATGAACAGGCACAGACAGAAAAAACAGTCAAAAATGCACCAATTAATGCAGTAAAACAGTTAAGTCCAGTAGATCTATGCTATCTATTTATTTATTTATTTTTATTTTATTTTACATTTGTTGACCGTGTAGATCCGACTGGAAACAAAGTTAATTTTCAGCGGGGGCCCGGGAGATAAGCTCCAACACAATACAAGAACGATAGCAGTTGAGAAAAAAAAAACATTGATTATATATAATATTAAATTTTAGGAATAAATGTAGTTAAGAAAGGAATACAGGTAGAAGTACATTCAGACAGTCAGTGTTACAAATTTCCAATTTTTTGAGGGTAGCAGTGGATTACAAAAAATAAATTAGATAAGTAAATTACATACATTATTTAGATTTAGTCAGGTTTGTCAAAGTGGCATATCCATTTTTGTTCCAGGTGTTGTTTGATTGAGGCTTTAAATTAGTCTGGGGAGGAGAGCATGGTTATGGCATCTAGAAGTTTGTTCCAGGTTCTAATTACAGAATTTGCAAATAGGGCCATGCCAGCAGCGTTGTTAATTTTAGTTGTTTGTATTTGTAGCTTATTGGATGAGCGGAGCAGTCTTGTATTATTATGGGGGAAGATGTAGTGACTAAGGGCTGGAGTATTATTTGGGTTCTTTAGGATTTTATTAGCCAATATTAGCAGGTTATACTTTACAAGATTGGGAAATTCCAACCATCCAAGTTGTTTGAGGTTAATGCAGTGGTGGGTTCTGAACGGAGAGCCCGTAGCAAACCTGGTGATGTGATTATAGCAGGCTGTAAGTTTAAGTTCAGATTTACTTATGTTTTCTAGAAGGGGGGAGGCATATAGGAGGGTTGAGAGTAGGTGCGAGCGTGCAATGGCTATTTTAGCTATGGGGTGAGGAAGGTTTTAACTCTGTAGAGTGAACCGAGTTTTTTGTTTATGGTTTTGATTGTCTGGCTTACATGGAGGTCAAATTTTAAGTAATTGTCTATAGTGACGCCTAGCAGTTTGGTATTGGGGTCAGGGGAGATGACTGTCCCATCATTAGCTTGTATGGTAAAGGAGAAGGGTATGGACCTTTGGGTTGGTGGAAATATGAGCATTTTGTTTTTTTTGGGATTTAGTAGTAGGCGATGTTTGGATAGCCAGTTTTCTATAACAGTAAAAGTAGCCTGGGTATCCCTTTTTAGATCATCTGGAGATGTGGCTGAGCAGATCAGAGTGGAGTCATCAACATATTGGATACAGCTGATGTTTGGTATGATGGTAGGGAGATCATTAATGAAGATGGAAAACAATAGTGGTCCTAGTATGGAGCCTTGTGGAACTCTGATAGTGTTGTGTAATAGATTTGAGAGCTTATTCTGCCAGAGGACTGCTTGTTGCCTGTCTTTGAGATAGGATTTAAACCAGAGAAGGGCACTGGGATGTAGACTGAGAGTTTGCAGGGATGAAATCATAAGTTGATGGTCCACCATGTCAAAGGCCTTGGAAAGGTCTAGGAAGAGGGCAGACGAGGTGTGGTTATTATTGCGGTTATCATTAATGGTGTTAGTGAAGGATAATAGAGCAAAGGTTGTACTATGATGTGGTCAAAAGCCGTGTTGGGTATCAGCCATCAGGTCATTCTGGAGTAGATGTTGCATAAGTTGTTTGTGTATACATTTCTCCATTATCTTAGCAAGTGGGGAGAGTATGGCTATGGGTCTGTAATTGGAGTATTCAGTAGAGGGACCTCCTTTATGTAATGGAAAAACATAAGATGGTTTCCAGATGTTGGGAATTTTGGCTTCGGATATGGTTCGGTTGATTAGGATAGAGATTGGAAAGGCGTTAGCGTCTGCTGTCATTTATAGATATTCAGCTGGGAGTTGGTCTGCAGATAGGGTGGTGGGTTTTAGTTTTGTTCATAAGCTTGCATATAAAGGAGGTTGGTACAGGCTGAAAGCAAAATAGGTTTTGGCTGTTAGCCATGTCTGCTTGGGATGACATGCTTGACAAGCCACGCTGCTTCGCAAGGGATGGTTTGCACCTGTCACCCCTCGGCTTCCGGATATTGGCCAAGGCTCTTGCCACCCCCATAGTGCCTTTTTTAGGCAAGGCTCAAATGACAAACCTACCTCCCTAGAAAACACAAGTGGAAAAAAACTAAGGGTAATGCTGCTCAATGCCAGAAGTCTAAACCTCAAGATGCACACCCTCGAAGCCCTCCTCAGTATGGAGAACATCGATGTCTGTGCAGTGACTGAAACCTGGTTCAAGGCTCCTGAGAGCACCCCAGCACTATCAGGTTTTACCTCATATCATGCTTTCCGGCCCCAAAACTTGGACAGAACCACAAAAGGAGGGGGAGTATCCATTTTCATCAAAGATACCCACACCTCCAGGTTAGTGGCAAAGCACGAAGCATCGGAGACTATCCAGGTGCAACTAACCATAGGCAAAACTGCCTTACAGTTTGTAGCATGCTACAGACCACCCTCTCAAACTCAGGAACCCCACACAGCCTTCCTGAAGACACTGGAGAGTATGAATGTCTCTCCAAATACCATCATTTTGGGAGACTTCAACTACCCAAACATAGACTGGGAACATTACTCAAGCCCCAACACTCTAGCCCAAAGGTTCTTAGAATTCATAAACTCAAATGCAATGGAACAACTAGTCACCATTCCCACAAGAGGAGACAATATACTAGACCTGATCATCACAAACATGGGGACAAAATGCTCCACACCGGAAGTACATCCCTCTTTGGTAAGATCAGACCATAAATTAATCTTACTGGAAATCCACATCCCGCCCCCACCCCCTGCACAAAAGACCACAGTGAAGAACTTCTCAAAAGCAAACTTCACACTTCTTAAGACTGAAGTGGTATCTTTCAAGGCCCCTGGGCTAGTGGAAACCACAACCCACACTGCTGAATCCTTTGCAAATGCCTTCTATGGGCACCTTCAAGAATGCATGGATCATGCAATCCCAAATAAAACCAAGACCCATTCCCCCAAAGGCAGGCGACCGGTCTGGTGGACCCCAGCCATAAACAAACTTTACAACAGAAGGAGGATGCTACTACATGACAGAGCAAAATCCCTAAAAGGAAAGGCATCTCTGATCAGTACTAGCAAAAAACTACGATCACTCATAAAATCATCCAAGGCCAACTTTGAGAGAAAAATCGCAAATGACACAAAAGACAATCACAAGGCCTTCTTTAGCTATGTTAGAAACCTGGGTGGAAACTCCCAGATATGCTCAGAGTTAGTCCAAAATGGCACAAAATGCACTGAACCCACTGACATTGCCAACATTCTGGCAGACAGGTTCAGTGCAAATTTCTCCTCCCCCCCAAAAGGAGAAATAACTATCCCAGCAGAGTGTAGCCTCCCTAACATCTCAGATGCCCAGGTGAGAGCCACCCTCTCTAAAGCTAAAAACACAGCATCAATGGGACCGGATGTTGTCCCGGGCTGTGTGCTACATGAACTCCAAGAGGAACTAAACCCACACATAAGGCTGCTGTTTAATCTTAGCCTTACCACAGGATACGTACCCAAAGAGTGGCGTACGGCAACAGTGGTCCCACTTCACAAAGGCGGTGCTTCTACGGACCCTGGAAATTACCGCCCCATAAGCCTGACGAGCCTGGTCTGCAAAGCTATGGAGAGGATCATTATGGAACTCATAAACAAAGACATTGGGGACCTACAGATATTGGATCCTACCCAATTTGGCTTTGTCAAGGGCAGATCCTGCCTTCTGAACTTGGTCGACTTTTTTGAAACAGTCACTAAGGCCATTGATGAGGGTAAGGCAGTTCACACAGCCTACCTTGACCTTGCAAAAGCCTTTGACACAATACCCCACTCGGGCATCATAGACAAACTCACCAGCTTAAATGTAAACCCATATGTCACAAGATGGGTTGCAAACTGGCTCAAGGACAGAACCCACAGGGTCAGAGTTGCTGGAGCTATGTCAGACTCTAAGCCAGTCACAAGCGGTGTCCCACAGGGCTCAGTCCTGGGACCCCTCTTGTTCAGCATTTATTTTTCCGAGGTACAGGCAAACATAGGAGGATTGTGGCTGACAAAGTTCGCAGGTGACTGCAAACTGGGCGCCATAATTGATACTCCAGTGGACACAAACATCCTTCAGAGAGGCCTCATAGAAATGGATAATTGGTGCCAGAGCCATGGCCTTAAGCTAAACGCCAAAAAATGTATAGTCATACCCTTTGGGAAAAACAAGGTACCGACAAATTACCACATAGGCGGTAATCCATTAAGTCGGAAGAGGTAATCAGGGACCTAGGGACCCAGGTTGACAGTAACCTCTCATTTGACACTCACATTGCCAAAGTGGTTAGGAAGACCTTCTATATTGCCCACCTTATCATGAAGGGTTTCACATCTAGATCAAGAGAGGTCATTGTGCCCCTGTACTCTTCTCTTATCAGGCCAATGATTGAGTACAATGCCCCATTTGGGATGTATCTCACCCGACACCTGCAGCAGCTGGAAAGACCCCAAAAGTTCCTCACCAAGAGGATAAAGGGTCTTAAACATATGTCATATGCTGCCCGACTGAAAAACTCCAGCTCTATTCAGTCGCATACCGCCTACTCAGAGGTGATCTGTGCCTGACGTACAAGGCCATGTCCAATCCTGAATTAATGGACATGCTCCACCTCAGAAAATCCAAATCCACCAGAGCCACGAGAACAAGTGACTTAAACCTCAACACAGAAATAAATAGAACATGCTGGAGGGACAGATTCATAACCCAGAGGCTCCCTACACTCTGGAACAGAATCCCAGTCCATGTTAGGCAGAGCCCCTCACTGACTCTATTCAAGAGAAATCTCGACAAGTGGATGGGAGATCGTAGGTTTACCCCGGGGGTCATCTCTTTGTCACTACTAGACAGAGGCATAGTACCCTAAAAGGGCGTAGTATTCTCATCCTAAGGGGTGGTGTAAGCCACATACACTCTGGCTAGGCTTATAAATGCCCTAGGGCAGATAGCCTAGTACGAACCTATGAACCTATGAACCTATAGAGTTGTTGTTAATTTCATCAAGGGAACTTTGAGGTAGTTTGGTGGCAAGAGCTTGAATACTTTCAGTAAAGAAATGATTGAAGCTATCTGCAACCTGTTCTTGGGTTTTATTTGAGTTGGCAGCTGGGTTAGGTGTTGATGTTTTACCTGGATACAGTAATTTGTTGATTCCAGCCCAGAATTTTTGAGGATTATTCTGATTATTCATGTGTAGCCTACAATAGTAGTGTTTTTTATCCAGTAGGACAAGTCTTTTTGTTTCGTTCCGTGCATGTCTATATTTATTATGATCCTGGGGATTTTTGGTAGATCGCCAGGTGGCCCATAGTTTATTTCTACTATAAATTTTGTTCTTGTTTCTTTGGAAAGCCAAGGTACATTATTACCTTTTATTCTTTGTAGGCGGGCAGGAGCATGTAGGTCTAAGATTTCAATAAATTTGTTGTTAAAATAAGTTACAGCTTCCTCTAAGGTGAGATGCTTTAGTATAGTCCAGTTGCAGGATTTAAGTTCCAGTTGAAGATTAGCAGGATCAAGGTCTCTTTTGCTTCTAACTTTCCTGAGCAAGGGTTGTTGTGGGGTAGTAGCTTTTTGTTTAATTATATAGGTTAGGAGATGATCACTTAGATCATCTGGGAGGGTACCTGCAGTGTACATTAGGGGGTTACTATTTACAAGTATCCAGTCCAGTATACTCTCTTTTTGGGAGTGTTTATCAAATCTGGTAGGGGTGACTATTGTTTGAGTGAATGCATGAAGGTTGATATGAATGGAGGGGGATTTTGATGAACAGGAGCCCCAGTCTATGTTAAAGTCTCCCATGACTAGGGTTTCTTGGGTATACTGAAAGGATAGCCAGTGAAGGGTGTCCTCAAGTGTAGCTACATTATTTCCTGGGGGAATGTACATACAAATGATATTAATACTTTTACTTTTGTTCAGATGGAATTTGGTAGCTAATATTTTGGAGTTACTGATCTGAGGTGGTTGAATATTTTTAATAGTTACATTCATTTCAGATTTATAGAGGATGGCTACACCACCCCCTTTCCTCGTAGCCCAATCTAGTCTATGTATATTATAGCCAGATGGCAGAATTTCATTATCGGTGGTAGATGGTTTTAGCCAGGTTTCAGACAGACATAGTATCTCACGGGAATATACATCTAAGAGGACATGAAGTTCTCCACAGATTATAAGGCTTAGTCTGTACTCTATAATGGTACTCATACGTTTATTTAAAAGTTTGTCAAAAAGTCTGGCTTTAATACTGATGTGGCATGGGTTGGTACTCTGTTGGATAGTAAATGAGGATAAGTTTTGTCTTGTTTTAGTGTCCTGGTTTAATATATATCTAAAAAAGGGTGCTTTTTCATTTGGGGACATGGTGTGTCCTACATAGCAGTGATACCTGGTAAGATATTGGGTTTCAGACATAGTTAGGATAAAGGTTGCAACGAGGGTGGGTATTAGGGTATATAGGAACATTTTGGTAATATGCAAGTTTGGGTTAACTATTGTGAGAAGCAAGTACAGGGGAAGGGTAGTATCAGATTAGAGGGGAAGGGAGGTGGGCGAGGAGATAATAAGGGCTGTTTGCTGATAGGTGGGGAGGATAGAAGAGAGGGATAAATGATACTAGATTTGATAGGTTGTAGTAGTAGTAGGGGTGTGGCTGAGTGCTTTTAAATGTAGAGGTACTGGGGGCGGGTGGGAATTGGGGGCAGGGAGAGGTGCGGAGCGAGCCTGAGCACAGTGAGGGCGAGCGCAGCAGGGATAATTCATTAAACAAGTGGAGGGCTAAGGTAAGAATTGTTTAATAAGAAGCTGACTCTTTTTTGCCTGAAGTATGTACTAATTTTATTAGTTTTTTGTGGTTAAAACTGTGTAATGGGCTATAATAATATAGTAAGGGGGAACCTTGGAAAAAAATAGAGTGGACAAGAGTATGAACAGATTTAAATATTAGCACACTAACTGCTAAAGCTATGCCTTGGAGTTAGAATTTAGGGTAGTTTAAGGCTATGGGATAGGAACTAGAGATGCCTTTGGACCCAGAGTGCACACTAATAATATTTAGATATAGATACAAGTTTCAGGTATTAACCTTAGAATAAGATAGTTCACTCCCAGGTGGGTACCCTTGGGCAGTAGGTACAGGATTACTCCTTTCTGGGCGAGATTTGTTTGGTTTTGTTAGAGGGGGAGCCTCCTTAGAATAAGATAGTTCACTCCCAGGTGGGTACCCTTGGGCAGTAGGTACAGGATTACTCCTTTCTGGGCGAGATTTGTTTGGTTTTGTTAGAGGGGGAGCCTCCTCAGGTACTGTTTATAAGTTTAAAGAAACATAATCCAGAGAAATAGTCCAAGTTACAGATTGAATCGCTATATAGGCGTTCGGAAACACAGCCAAACAGCAAGTAGTGTTCTAAGTATACGTGCAGTTCAGTACTGATACTGATATCTAAAAATATTACTGTGCAAAACAACTGCACATAATGAAGCAGCCACAGACAAAAAAACAGTCAGAAAGGCACCAATTAATCTAGTAAAACAGTTAAGTGCAGTAGATCAGCACACTTCTGCCACAAGGATACAGAAAAACCTTCTTAATGTAGAATAGGTGGTTTGGAGCCCAAGTGTAACATGACTAATCAAACTACCTACAGCAGCCCTAAAGCTAACAAATACAATGTAATACATTGCAGTGAAATTAACTTTTGAAAGTAGCAGTAGACAGTACCGTTTTTTGAACTGCTGAAGTACAGTCACAGTATATAAGAGAAGTGCAAAAAATACATGGTGCCCTTTTGTGTGTTTCCCTACTCAAATAGACCAGGCAAACATCTACCACTACCAGACCTTTTGTGTGTTTCCCTATTCAAACAGACCAGGCAAACACCTATCACTACCAGATGAACAATACCAGTCCTCCCAGTGCAAAAGCACAGTAAAGGAGTGTCTGGAGTGAAATGCTACCACATACAAACTTAGAAGATACAAAATGCTACAACAAACAAACATAAAGATACGGGTACAGCAGTGTACTTTTTAAAAGTGTGATCATTCAATAAAAGTGTTTTGTATAAATAAGTCAAGAGCCACTCAATTATGCAGAATTTGTAAAAGCACTAAAAACAAGGTAAGTTGATTAATAAGCCCTTCATCCAATAAAAACTATATGCAGAATTCTCAAATGTTTCACCAAACTAAACAGACCAGGCTATCTTCCACTGTACTAGATGGAAAATCTACTGACCTCTTGATGTAAAAACAAGTGCCAGCTAGAGTGTAAAAATACACTACTTTATCCAACAGCTAAGTAGATAATTAATTCAGATCAAGTAAATCAAAATGAGAGGCAGAATGCACTTTTTTAATACAAGCAAAATGAAAGGCAAATAAGTAATTCAATACATCAACAGCAGTGTATAAAGGGAGGAGCTTATTAAGCTCCAATTACAGTAGGGGTGGGCAGCTTAAAAATCACCAGGTTTAAAAAGCAAATCAATAAAGCGCATGGTGGGTTGGAATCACAAGCAGGGAATCTCCAGAAAAGCTTTAGTTTCTGCAAGCTTGAAATCTTTTCAGCAAAAGAAAAAGGGCCAGAAAATTCACTGTGTCTTTAAGTATCACTCAAGAGACAATTAACCAATGAAAAAACATGTGAAATGTGCAGCCTAGATAATTTAAGTATATCTCCCACATAGAACAAAAACACCAGGCCCAGCAGATTTCTTAAAACAGAAAACAAAGTGGAGGAGGTAAAACAGTAAACCGGTCTATCACAGACAAAAACATATTATCGACACTTTCTGGATACTCACTTAGATTTTATTAGTGGCTCCAATGGTCATATGTTAAGCAAAAGTAGCATAAAATAAACCTTGGGGGTGATTCTTGACTGTGTGATTGTCGTAGCAGGATGCACACATGGCCACAAAGAATTTTAGATTCAGTAAACTCCGTTTAGAGGTGAGCACTCATGAGCAAACATGGAAACTTCTGGGACATGCAAATTACAACATAAGTAGCTGAATTGTATCCTAATCAAGCAAATCAACATGGGTGAGTGTGAGTGGTTCAACAAGCTGTAAAGTAACCATGTAAACTCCATCCTTGTGTTGACCGTGTATTTGAAATTTTTTCCAAATACAGACATGGACATTAGTCTACATGGAAACAAGAGCAAGTAAAAGTCTGTATGTTTGGACAGAACAGACTGTAACATGTAAATCCTTACACATTATGACATTATCAGACTTGGTGGATGCTAAAAAACTATATTAACAATAGCAACAATTCATTTTAAGTGCCATGTCATAAATGCAGCTTTGCACCCCCACCCCCAAATGAGCAAAGTACTCACAACTAATGTAGACAGCTAAAAGTATAAATCCCATAAAACATACTATTCAAAACCTGCATTCTTCTATGCACATATATACTGCAGTAATACCCTCCCTTGAGTGTACAACATTGGGCTTTCCTTCAGTTTCCCTGGCTACACTGTTACCAACTGTGTAGATTCAGGCATGTCAGCATGGTGAAGATGCAGATGAGATGAAAACTCTTTAGAATTGCTGAAACTGAAAAAAGTTTAACCATGTAGGGATGCTCATGCTGAATGCATGGCAACAGTGAATGATGACATCAGAGAGTGTGTCAGGTTGCACTTACAGAGGTGTACGTGTGGGTCTGTGAAGTGTAAAAATGTATGTAAGCAGTGTACAATCCACAAGTTCTCTTTCATCCTCTTTATTGTTTGTTAAAATATTTATTTTTTAATTTTTGTCCTTGCTTGCGTGATGCAGCACTTCGCACCACCAAGAGAAATGGAGGAATAAATGGCATGTTTCTCAGTGCTTGTTCCATAAATATTCCTGTGGCAGCATGTGTTTGTGTAGGGCTAGAGTATAGATGTTCCAGGGCCTATAACCTTTCCTCCACTTTTTGAGCAACATGTTTGTATGATATCACAGGGATGGTGAAATGTACTAACAAGATCATTGTGTTTACCTTATTTCAGTGTCAGTGTGTATTGTGCATTAATAATGCACTAATGGACTTGATATTTTCAGTAAAGCAACAGATGTTTTTCATATGTGCTAACTACAGTATAAGCAGGTGATTTTCAGTACAGTGGAGCCATTTAACAAGCTATAAAACATCCATGTAGCTTACATTCTGTTTTTTCCTCATACTTCAATACCATGGGAGTACAGACAAGGAAATTCTAGGCCTGAAATAAAATCATATCAACTACTGCATTTGCAAGGTAAGTCCTGAACTTACAATGTATTCTTTAATAATATAGCATATCCTTGTATTTCTAAACTTGGTGTAGTAATGAAGTAAATAGTGGCAGATTTGTACAGAATACCTTAACATGTGACAGCAGACACTTATTTTACTTATATGTGTCCATTAATATGATTTTTTTTTTTTGCTTATTCTTCTGTTTTTTAACTGCACCTTTTTGGGTTTGTGCAAAGCATGGCAGACCACCTAGGAAGCAGATGGCCAAAAATAGAAACTGCATACATTCAAATAATGCCTTTAGTCATTGGGGAAACCTGGAGTATATATGGTACTGGGTTGTAGTACAGAGTGTGCAACCTTTGTTTTACTGCTGTGACATTGCAGTGTACAACAATGAAGTGCAACATAGACAACTGTTTTCTCTTCTTGTGGCAACAGGTGTAAGTATAGGAGTGCCATACACATAGCCCTGGGTTTGAATATAGCATATACTATATAGTATTACTTTTACTGATAGAATAATATTTGTGTTATTACATTGTGTACTACAGTCTTGTAAATGTATTCCTGTTATCTGGCCTGGCATGGCTTTGGAAAACACATACACAACTCCCTATACATGCAGTTGCTTGCCATTATGCTTGGCAGACTTAGCAATGCAACTCACATTTGTACACTGCTTACCTACATCCAAACCAGTGTAACTTTCATAGGTGTACACTTTGTTAACCAGCTCACAAATCAGCTGCTCACTGAGCTATGGAACTGTATATATCATGCTTTCTTATTGGTGTTTATTGTCCATTTCCTTTTGTGTGACATAAAATTACATATGGAAACATTGCAAATTGAGGACACATTCCAAGTATACATTATATATTCGCAATACAAACATGTGTTGCCCTCCTCCCCAAGTAGTACAACCCTAGGGCCTTAATATTTTTTGCACACATATATCAACCACACTACAAATTGTAATATATAATGTTGTGTTCTCCCTCATGGACAAGGCCAGTCAGTGGTGCTGACAACCAGTTGGCCAAACTCAAACATCCAACTATGCTCAATATGGGTGCTTGTGTTTTTACACAGCTCGACTTCTACACACCCTAGTGCTGTTAGGCTACTGGCCTCATATGAACCTATGAATCTATGTGCCTATGTAGGCCTCCCAACCTGTTGCCCTTGACATGGCCTGCTGATTTCATTTACTATAAGTTCACCTGCAGCCATATAGTCAGACTTGTGTCATGGCACTTGCATAAAGTACTGAGTTCTGTAATCTGTGTACTTAGATAAGTAGGGGTTCTGTTCTCACAGCAGTCAACTGTGTGTGTGTGTGTGTGTGTGTGTGTGTGTGTGTGTGTGTGTGTGTGTGTGTGTGTGTGTGTGTGTGTGTGTGTGTCTACTCAGAAGAACAAATGTGTATCCTTCTGTTACTGCCCCAATCTCACAAATTGACATTATTTTGATACTTGCACCTCCCTACAGATCCATTTCAGGCAGGCTTCCCTCCTGCTTCTCTCCAACATACACTGCTGATGTCATCTACTATAAGTTAATCTGCAACCATGTGAAAGTCAGACTTGTGTTATGGTGCTTGCATAGAGTACTGTGGTCTATAGTCTGTGCACTTAGATAGCTAGGGGTTCTGTTCTCACTGCGGTCAACTTGGTATGTGTGTGTGTGTGTGTGTGTGTGTGTGTGTGTGTGTGTGTGTGTGTGTGTGTGTGTGTGTGTGTGTGTGTGTGTGTGTGTGTGTGTGTGTGTGTGTGTGTGTGTGTGTGTGTGTGTGTGTGCGTGTGTGTGTGTGTGTGTCTATTCAGAAAAGTAGATGTGCTATCCTACAGTTACTTCTCCAGTGGCATGGCTTGCTAGTGTTCTGATACTTGCACAAGCCGGCACATCCATTTCAGGCAAGCCTCCCAAACTCTTTTCTCCCACATATCCTGCTGATGTCATTCACTATAAGTTGACCTGCAGCCATGTAAAATCCAGACTTGTGTCATGGTGGTTGGTTAAAGTACTGTGTTTTGTAGTATGTGTACTTAGATAGAGGTTCTATTCTCACTGCAGTCAACTGTGTGTGTGCGTATGTGTGTGTGAGCTATTACTTGACATTACAGAAAGAGTTTTACACCAGCATGTGGAACACTGTTATTACCATATGCTCAATAGACAATGCTGATGTCATCAGCTATATCAGATAATTGCATATGCAGTCATCTCTCTAGAACATGATCAGACAATGGCCTGGAGCCCAGACAGATGTCACCTTAGGTCCATAGGTTCACAGGAGTTTACTAGGCAATTGGCCCTAAGACCTTTATAAGCCTAACCATGTTATACTCTTGTTCACTTATTGACCAAGTTGTATTGTCTATATTTGCAGTGCATGTCTATGAGCGGCACTGACTGCCCTTTTTCATGAGGGACATAGGTGACACCCTTGGGGTAAATTTATGGTTGCCCATCCGGTTGTCTAAGTTACACTTAAATAGGGTCATTGAGGAGCTCTGTTTTATGTGAATTGGGAGTCTGTTCCAGAGGAGTGGCAATCTCTATGAGACATATCTGTCTTTCCAGCATGTCCTGTTAATGTCACATGCTTGCTTAAGATCCCTATAATGAATGAATCTTGTCCCATGTGACTTGCTGGTGTGCAGCATTTCTATTAGGGTGGGTCTGAGACAGCCGTATAGGCCAGGTACAAGTCACCTCTCAGCAGCCTATAAAATACAGAGTATAGTGACATGGCCTTTGGACTGTCCATGGAGGCCATGTGTTTAAGGCTCAGAATTTTCTTGGTGTGAAATCTCTGAGGTCTCTCCAGATGCTGCAGGTGTCTGGTGAGGTATATACAGTAGGGAGAGTTGTATTCTATTAGTGGTCTGATGAGGGATGAGTACAGGGGAGTTATAACATCCTTAGATCTGGATGTGATGCCCTTACTTATGAGATGGCCACATAGAAGGTCTTCCTTACCACTGTGGACACATGCTGATTGAAGTTAAGGTTGCTATCAACCTGTGTTCCCAAATCTGTCACCACAGGGTTTGAGCTAAGGGGGGTACTGTTAATATTGTAATTTTCAGGGACTTCCCCTTTGCTGAAAGGGATGATAATGCATTTTTTGCATTTAGTTTAAGTCTGTGGCTTTGCCACCAGTCATTTGTCTGTGTAAGCCCTTTTTGTAGTATGTCAACATTGTTGTTGGACTCAATGATTGCACCCAGTTTTCAGTTATTGGCAAACATGGTAAGCCACAAGCCATTTATTTTCACCTGGACTTCTGAGAAATAGATTCCAGACAGTAGGGGGCCCAGCACATATCATTGTGGCACACTAGTGGTAACTGGTCTGCTGGTAGAGGTGGAATCCCCAAATTTGACTGTATGTGCTCTGTCGGTCAGCCAGTTGTCTACCCGTCTAGTGACATATGGGTCAATTCCCAGTTGGGTGAGTTTCTCAATGGTGTCTGAGAGGGGAATGCATCAAAAGCCTTGGCTAAGTCAAGATAGGCTGTATGTAGTGTTTTACCTTCATCCAGGGCTTTGGTTATATTCTCAAAGAAGTCCGCCAGGTTTAGCAAGCATGATCTACCCTTAACAAAGCCAAATTGGGTTGGGTCAAGAGTTTGAAGGCCATCTATGTCTTTGTTGATAAGGTCCATAATGATGCTCTCCATGGCCTTGCAGAGAAGGCTGGTTAGGCTTATGGGTCTATAGTTCCCAGGGTCAGTTGATGGACCCCTTTTTGTGCAAGGGAATTACTTTTGCTGTTTTCCATTCTGCTGAAACAAAGCCAGTACTTAGACTGCAGTTGAAGAAAGTGCTAAGTTTTTCCACTAGATCATATTTTAGACCATTTAGTAGGCAGCCTGGGATGTTATCCAGTCCCATAGTGGCTGTGTTTGTGACCATAGAGTGTGCAAGTATGACCTGTTCTTTGGAGATACTAGATAGAGGACTGGTGATAGGTATGCTTTGGTGGAGATGGGGGGGGGGGGGTGAAGTTTGCACCAAATCTGTCTGCTAGCAGGTTGTCAATGTCCTTAGGGTCAGTATGAGTGATACCATCCACTATGAGTTTGGCACAAAGCTGGACCTTCCCTTTTACATTTCTGATATAACTAAAGAAGGCCTTGTGATTATCTTTAGCTAGGGATGCTAGTTTAGTTTCATAATTGGCTTCAGAGGACTTTACACCATATCTGATTTGCTTGTTCAAGCTCTGGAGGATACCCTTCCTCTGCTCAGTAATTTCCCTCTTGTTCTTAGACATTAGTTTCTTCCACTTGTTTTATAACCTATTTATGGTTGATGCCCACTAGAGGGCTTGTTTTTTTGTGAGAACCTTCTTTTGATCTGTTCAGGTGCAGCTGAGTTTATTCATTTCTGTAGGTGTTTAAACAGAGCATTTGTGTAAACCTCTGTATAGCAGTCATTGTTGAAAGTGGTAGTGAGGGGGGGGGGTTGCAAGTATTTATGGCATCACTTAGGAGGCTATATTTTGCTTTAGAAAAAAATGTCATTCTTTTTGCTCTTGAGCAGGGGTCAAGTATGATCACTAATTTGAATGAGACTGAATTATGATCAGACCTTACCAGGGAGGGTAACACACTGGGGGTAGTACAGATACCCGCTATGTTGGTTAGTACTAAGTCTAAGACATTTGAGCCCCTTGTGGGGGTGCAGACTATCTGTTCCAGGGCATTTTTATTAACAAAGTCCAGGAAACTTAGGGCAGGCATGTTTATGTTCATATATGATTCCCAGTCAATAGAAGAATAGTTGAAATCACCCATTACCAAGGTGTCTGGCTGTTTAGTGAGTGACTTAAGAAATTCCATGTAGGCAAAGTGGTTCTGGTAGTTCATGGTGGGGCATCTGTAGCTAGCAATGATATGGAAGGGTTTTTTACCTACAGTTAGTTGGACCTGGAAGAGCTCTAGGGAGTCATACTGTTTGACTAGTCTTGAGGTGTACTTTCTTTAATGAAGATGTATACACCTCCACCTTTGGTTCTTTCATACTCCTTTTGAGGTCTGAACATGTGGAAGGCATTGTAGCCTTGCATGGCCATGGGGCTCTCTGCGGCCTTGAACCATGCCTCTGTGACTGCACAGACATCAGCATCTTTCAAGGTAAGGAATGCTTCCAAGGAGTGCAATTTCTGATTTAGACTATTTGCATTAAGCAGCATAATCTTGAGTTTGTTTCTACTGATTTTTTTTATTTACATTGGGAACATTTTTATTATGACATTGTCTATAAAAGGCACTATAGGGGAGGCAAGTACCTTTTTTAGTAATGGAAAGCCAAGAGGTGACAGGAGAAGACCATCTCTGGCAAATCAGCGTGGTCTGTCGACCATATCTTCCCAGGCTGACAGATACATGATCTGTCTGGATTAACACCAGAAGCTAAGTCAATTGGTGAAGTCAATCATTTTTGTTTATATTGAGGCATCATCCTGGGTGAAGGTAGAATGCTGCTTATGGCTAGGGACATACCTGCCTGGGACACATAATCTAAGAGCTCAGTCATGTCTCTCTTTATAGGTTCATAGGTTCATAAGTGTGTACTAGGCTAATGGCCCTGGAGCCTTTACAAGCCTAGCCGAAAGGATTACCCTGGCATCATGCCACCTGACCTTAGTTCCTAGTGCCTCTGTTGAGCAGAGCCACTGGAGTGATCTCCAGGGTGAGTTTTCTATTTCCCATCCACTTATCAAGATTTCTCTTGAAGAAGGCCAGTAGGGTCCTCTGCTTGACATGTATGGGAAGTCTATTCCATAACATGGGTAGTCTCTGGGTTATGAACCTGTCCCTCCAGCATGTTCTGTTGATTGTAGTAATGAGGTTGAGGTCTCTGGAGCATGTAGTGTGGAGGGATTGGGATTTCTTTAGATGTTGCATTTCTAAGAGAGCTGGGTCAGACATGACTTTATAAGTCAAGCAGAGATTGCCTCTAAGTAGGGGATATGAAACAGAGAATAGTTGGAGTTTTTTGAGTCTGTCCTTTTAGGACAAGTGTTTAAGGCCTAGGATCCTCTTTGTGAGGTACTTTTGTGGCCTCTCCAGTTGTTGCAGGTGTCTAGTGAGGTACATGTCAAATGGGGCATTGTACTCAATGATTAGCCTAATAAGGGAAGAGTAGAGGGAGACAATAACCTCTTTCTTCCTGGATGCAAAACCCTTAGTAATGAGATGTGCCACATAGTAGGACTTTCTGACCACAGTGGCATTGTGGTGGTCAAAAGAGAGGTTGCTGTCAAACTGTGCTCCCAGATCTCTTATAACGCTTTCTGTGTTCAATGAGCTACCATTAGTGTGGTAATTCAAGGGAACCAGATTTTTCCCAAGGGGGATGATGACACATTTTTTTGCATTGAGCTTAAGGCCATGGTTCTAACACCAGTCGTTGGTCTCAGTAAGGCCTTTCTGTAGGATGTCAACATCACTTGGGGAGTTAATAATAGCTCCAAACTTGCAACCATCTGCGAACTTTGTCAGGCACAGTCCCTTCGTGTTGGTCTGGACTTCAGAGAAGTAGATACCAAACAGGAGAGGACCCAGGACCGAACCCTGTGGGACTCCACTTGTGACTGGTCTGCAGTCTGACTTGGAGTCAGCTACTTTCATACTGTGGGCTCTATCTGTGAGCCAGTTTACAACCCACCTAGTGATATAGGGGTTGATGCCTAGATTAGTGAGTTATTCTCTGATTCCTGACTGGGGAATAGTATCAAAGGCCTTGGCCAGATCAAGGTAGGCTGTATGAATCACCTTACCTTCATCCACAGTTCTGGTGACTGACTCAAAGAAGTTGACCAAGTTGAGCAGGCATGATCTACCCTTCACAAAACCAAACTGTGTAGGATCTAGAGTTTGATGCTTCCCTATATCCTTGTTTATTAGGTCCATGATGCATATCAGACTCATCAGACTAATGTGACCATAGTTCCCAGGGTCTGTAGTTGCTCTTCCTTTGTGGAGAGGAATGATTGTGGTGCCATTTGGTAGGGACAAAGCCTAAAGTGAGGCTGTGATTGATCAGGGCACACAGGTGAAGTGCCAGTTCACTCTGTAGTTCATGTAGAACACAGCCAGGGATATTGTCAGGTCCCGTAGAAGCTGTATTCTTGGCCTTGGACAGTGCTGTTTTAACCTGTGCAGCAGTAATACTGGGTGCCTGGCAATCTACTGGTATTCTGATTGTTCCTTTGGGGGAGTGAGAGGGGTAATGTTGGCACTGAATCTGTCGGCCAGTATATTGGCAATATCTGTTGGCTCGATATAGGAGGTGCCATTGTGCAGTAGCTCAGAGCAAATCTGGGTATTGCTGTGGAGATACTTTACGTAACTATATAAGGCCTTGTGGTTGTCTTTTCTATCTGCTGCAATTCTGTTTTCATAGCTAGCGTTAGAGAACTTGATGACGGATCACAACTTTTTCTTGAGGCTGATAAGGGAGTTTTTCTAGTCTTGGGAATTTACCTTATTCTGCATCAGTTTCCTCCTTCTGTTGTAAAGTTTGTTTATGGCAGGGGACCAACATATTGGCTTCCTTTTTTTGGAGGAGAGCATGTTGGTTCTATTGGGTATGGTGAGATCCATACATTTGTGTACGTGTTCATACAGTACATTGGTGTATGATTCGGCAGTCATGGAACTATTCTCCATTTGCATGGGTGCTGTGAAGTTAGCCACCTCTGTATTAAGGAGCTCAAAGTTAGCTTTTGAGAAGATTTTCATGGTGGTTGCCTTTACAGGGGGGGTGGGGTGGGAGGGATGTGGATTTCCAAGGTGATTAGTTTGTGGTTGGACCTAACCAGGGAGGAGCTGCCTATTGGTGTAGAGCAATAGTCACCCATGTTAGTAATGACCAGGTGAAGGATGTTGCTACCTCTAGTGGGGGTAAGAATAAGCTGGTCCAGAGCATTGGAATTAATGAATTCGTGGAAACGTTGGGCAAGTGTATTGGTACACGAGTAGTTTTCCCAGTTAATGGAGAGGTAGTTGAAGTTGCCCAGTATGAGACTGTTAGGTTGGACCCTAATATTCTCCATGGTGCTTCGGAATGTGGAGTGTGAGTCTTGGGACATGGTTGGGGAACTATAGCAGGCTATGACCTGAATTGCTGTCTTACCCAATGTTAGCTGCACATGAAGTATCTCAGACACTTTATGTTGGGCTACCAGTCTAGAGGTGTGCACATCCTTTATGAATATGGAAACACCACTGCGTTTGGAGTTTCGGGTCAAGTTCTGGGGCCGAAAGATGTGGAATGAGTTATAGCCTGGTAGTGCAGGGTTGCTTTCTGCTGCCTTGAAACAGGGATCTGTTACAGCACAAATGTCGATGTTCTCCATTTTAAGGAGTGCTTTGAACGAGTGCATTTTGATATTTAACTTCTAGCGTTGAGCAGCAAGACCCTCATATTGCATTTGTTTGTAGCTGTTAAGGTGGTAATTTGGTCTTTGGAGCACCACCTAAAAAAGGCACTATAGGGGTGGCAAGAGCCTTTGCCAGTATCCGAAAACCCAAGGATGACAGATGCAGGCCATCTCTGGCAAAGCATGGAGGTCTGTCAATCATGTCATCCCAGGCAGACAGATACTGGATCCCCTTAGAATGACACCAGAACTCAGCCAATTATTTATTATTATTTATTTTATTTTATTTTATTTATTTTAAATTTGTTAACTGGGAAATTCTGACTGGACAAGGTCCATTTTTAGCAGAGGCCCGAGGAGAAAAGCTCCGGCATCAAGTTATACAAATACAGTACATCCAGCATATTACACAAAACTGGTTTCATCATGTATGCTGAGCATAGTAATATAACAAGAAATTAATAAAACACTCCAGGTAAAAGAATACGTAGAACCTAGGTAAAAAGACAATGTCAGTTATACATTGGTAAGAGAAGAAAATATATCAAGTAAGATTCTACAATTAAAAGTACCCTTTCAGATGACCAAGCCTACAGGGGATCAGAGATCCAGCATGTGATCAGAGAGGAGTTTGGGGAGTTAATAGTAGTATGGGTAGGGTTATGTGATACAAGGACATAACCAGGTACTAAGAAGGTGCTATTTGAGGGAGTTTTTGAATATGGATGTGGAGGGGGCACTGGACATGGATAGGGGAAGAGAGTTCCAATTTTTGGCAATGGTGTGGGAGTAGAGTGCTTTACCTGCATTATTGTTAGCCTTCGTGATGGAGAGGAGAGATTTTTCACTGGATCTTAGGTACCGGTTTGCAGTATAGACAGTAAGTAGATTGGATAATGAGGGGTTTTTTTTCAGGATATTTGAGAATATTGTAGGCTGTGCCCAGCTGGTGATAGCTAAGTAGCTGTGGTAGCTCAAGCCATTTTAGTTATTTTAGTGCAGTACAGTGATGGGTTCTATAGGTTGAGTTAGTAGCAAACTTGGCTATTTTATTGTAGCATGATTCTAGTTTGTCTAGGTCACATTGTCTGATTTGGGTAAAGATTGGTGCTGTGTATAATAGAATTGAGAGGAGGTGGCTTTGTGCAAGAGTGACTCTTGCTTTTTGTGAGAGAAAGGACTTATGCCTTTATAGGGAGCCTATTTTTTTGTGTACTAGTTTTATGGTATGTGAGATGTGAACATCAAAGTGGAGATTATTGTCTATTTCAATGCCCAGAAGTGTGGTGTGATTAGAAGGGAAGATGGTGGTGCCTTCCTTAGATGTTATAATAAAGGAGAGGGCTTTTTTTTATCTATTAGGGTTAATAGTAGCAGTTTTGTCTTTTTGGGATTTAGTTGGATACCTGATATCCATTTTTCTACTGAGTTAAAGTTATCTTGAGTGAGTGCATGAGGCGGAGCAGATCAGGGTTGAATCATCCACATATTGTATGAGTGTGGCATGTTGTGTAGAGCTATTGAGGTTATTTGTGAAAATAGAGAACAATAGAGAGCCCAGTACAGAGCCCTGTGGGACTCCTATGGTGGTTGGAAGTTGTGTAGACAGAGAAATCAATTATTTTCTGCTTGCACTGTGGTACCATTCTGGGTGATGGTAGGATGCTACTTAGGGCTAGGGTCATATACACCTGGGCTACATAATCCGAAGTCCAGTGAGGTACGTCTTAAGTCATTCACTCTAACATGGACTATGACAGAGTCATAATGGTATTTGTTGTTGAGGCACTTGAGTATGTCTGTGATCTCATTGATCTGGCACCTGACAGACACTAACTGTGAACTTCTCCTTGTCCAGCCTGGTGAGGGTGACATCTGTGTGTCTCACTATGACCAAGACATTTGGTTTTGAGGTGTTTTCCCTTAGGGGTTTATTGGCTGAGACACTGCTGTGTGTATTATTATGTGTAGTGGATTCTGTTGGATCTGCAGTGTGTGCAGTAGGTTTGCACTTGGGAGGCTTCTGATCTTTATGTAGGTTTCTAGTGAGTATCGACACGTGTTGTGAGCTTCTTGCTTGATTTTTGCAAGAGATTAAGTGTGTGTGCGCTGTAAACCTGTTTGATATCTGGTTTGTTATGTGAAAGAATTGATTCCAAATTCATAGTATAGATACAGCTCTCACATGCTGTATTGCTTTGTTTTAGAAGTAACTGCTTGTCAGTATACATGAGGAAATTACTACATTGCCTCTGGATGCTCATGTCAATCAGGCTGGCTGTAGAAATGGTGTGAAACTGTCCGTCCATTATGGCAGGTCTATACTGTAGTAACTAGTGGGGAGTGGGCTTGATGGGCCAGGTCTTGCTGTAAGACTAACAAAAAGTGCACAATGCACAACTGAGTTGCTCACAGGGCAGCAACACAATCTCTGAATAGCTCCAGTAAACTGAGTGCAAATATACTCAAACACAATGCTGAAATACAAGCAAAGTTAAACGATTTTAAAAAAGTAAACAAAGGGAAAGCCCATGACTGAGTCTTATTCCAGCAATTCCCAACTCAGATGGGTCCTTGGCTGTACACTTCTGCCAAAAGGGTACAGGTGGGCCTTCTTAATGTAAGATAGCTGGTTTTAGTGCTCAAATAATACCAAAGAGTCTAGATTCAGCAAGCTTGAATCTAACCTATGATATAACATGCAGAAGTAATAGAAATTCAAAGTGCAGAAAATCACAGTCACAACAGCAAAAAAAAAAAGGAAAAAAAAATAGTTTGAATAAAGCAGCATTTCAGTAGAATACTCCCACGAGAGTGTAGACCACACACCTTCCTACTGTGAAATTACTGGTTTGAGACCCAAGTACACAAAGACACTTAGAATAACAGGCACAATAAGCATTCACTAGCAATTCCCAGCGTAGAAGGGAGTAGGCTACACTTTCCTGATACAAGAGTCTAGACCGCAAACCTTTCTAATGCAAAATAACTGGTTTTGAACCCAAGTGCTTAAACCAGAACAAAGTAACTTAGAAGAATAGGCACAATAAGCTATCAAACAGCAATTCCCAACTCAGAAGGGCAGAGGCTACCCTCTCCTCCAACAAGAGTGTAGACTACAGACCTTCCTAATCTAAAACAAAGGGCCTGAATCCCAAGTGCTTAAACCAAAACTAAGAGGCTTAGAATAACAGTTACAATGTAATATATGATACCAGACAGTTTAAAGTGACATGTCTTTTATTCTGTCCACATATATCATGTCATGGTTAATAGACTCTTTGTTATCTTGATGAGAAAGCCTTGTGGTTTGTCCAGCTGCTGCATGTGTCTGGTGAAGTTCATGCAAAAGAGAGCATAATACTGTATTACTGTTCTGACAAATTTGACTACAGTGCTGTCATACAATCCTGAGATCTGAATGTGATGTCAAGTCTTATGATGTGCACCATAGTTATGTACTGGAAAATCATTAAAGAGAAAAGTTAGAAAGCAATGCGACACATTGCAGTTCCTGACTTCACAACCCTTACAAGAGAATAGATTAGAAAGTACTGACATGATGCTATCTACTGTGTAACTTGGCAAGACAAATATAACTGACAGGTACAATTATCAGTGCAATAACACAAATGCAGATATACTAGGCAATAATGTAGCTATGCACTCTGTACCTCAGATAACACAAAGCTTTTGTATTCTTGAATCCAAAAGAGAAAACAGGGATATGTCACAGTTATCATCACGTGCACAGGGTGCTGTGTGGGAGGAGGGCAGGAGGCCTAGGCTGACACAAAAGATCACTGAGTGTGTGTGAGTAAGAAAGTGAAGCAGGCAGGCTGAACCATGTAAGTGGTGTGTGTGTATGTGTGTAATTCTCAGACTCAAACCCTATACCTTGGGTACATGGACCAAGAGTCTAAATTCTCTACCCAAATGTCTGGAATGTTTGGCTCACACTTTTGGTCTGTCTCTCTTAAAACCTGTGGTTTTCTGGCAAATCAGTGATAACTGAATTCACTAAATAATTATAGCCATCTAAGTTTCAGTCTTCCTATCTTTCAGGAAATGCACTGTAACACAAAACATTTTATTCCAGCAACTTTTTCTAAGATTATACAAGCAATATTTAAAATGTGTCCCTGGTTTTGGGTCTTTTGTCCCCCCTCCCCAACCAAATAAATTTTGTCTTTTTACAGATTTCTTGTGCTGCATAGTTCTTCAGGGGGAGATAAGTTTAGTGCTGTTTATGCTGTCTGTTTGTGTCAGTAGCACAACAGTTAGAATACTTGTTTTAGATGCAGAAGGCTGTGGGACTCCCACAGTATGTCGAAGGATTGCTGATACTGTATTGTTTTGTACTTTTGAAGGGGTAGATGCTGCAGTCCTGAAAATGTCCTCTTTGGTGGACACACACACACACACACACACACACACACACACACACACACACACACACACCACTTGTTTCAAAACTAAGCCATTAAACTTAAAGAGTGTGAGAGATGCAGATATGAAAGATTAACAAATGAAGTCAATTATTCTGTTCCACTGTGCACTATACCTTAAGCTTGCACACACAACAGAAGCTCATGCAGCTGTTCCACTATAAACAGAAACACAAGCTTATTCAAAAGGTAAACAAATAATTGCAGCTAGCTGTTACACTATGCATTCGCAGGACAAGTTAAACGTACATGGTGCAGTCTGTCGTTCATTCACAAAGTTAAAGTTCCACAATGCAGTTGGGGAAAAGTAGCTATTCCACTTATGGAAATTTAAACTTAATGCAGCCGTTCCCCTATGCCTGCACAAATACATTTTTGCTCACAAATTGTACATGTCTCAATCACAAAAAGAGCACTCCTCTCATACATACGCAGTTCCTTACCATAATACTATAATGTATGCCTGCTGTGCCATTTGTTCAAAGGTAGTTGGAAAGGTAAGCCATTAAACTTAAAGAGTGGGAGAGTTGCAGATAGTGAAGCTTAACAATACAGAACATAAGCTGCTGCTAGCTTAACAAATAACAATATAAGTTTCTGACATGACATGATGACGTCAGGAACAAATTTGTAAAAAAAAAAAAAAAAAAAAAAAAAAAAATAGCCTAAATAAAACCCAGCGAAATTCAGAGATTAAAGTGGCCACTCGGAAATTCGTTATACCCCAATATATTGTCCTCAAACACTGTCCCCTGGATTCAGCAAAAGGCCTTGCAGGAATAACTTATTCCTGCACAGAAGCAACCATGGCTGTTCAGCACAGCAGCACGTCATGCATATGTATGAAGGCATGCTGCCATGCTGTAAAACAGATACAGTTCTGTGTACGAGTGCAAGGGGAGTGTCTGAGAAAACAGCTCTCACAATACACACAGCCCTTGCACTCCAGAATTGCCGTTCAGCAATTTAAAATGAGCAAGAATGCCCGTAACACCCCCAACCCGTCAGGGTAAGAAATCTGGACAAAGCCATAATGGACAATCATCCCTACAAAGCCAGAAAGTTGACAGAATAACAGGTTCAGCATTAGCATGGATATTCTGAAGGGTACAAATTAAAAAACACAACAAATAAATGTTTTTTTTTTTTATATATGCAATAAAGTTTAAATGTAGCTGCATGGGTGTGCCCATTGCTTAGCTACGCTTAGTCCAGCTGAAACAGCAGGAAAAGGTAAAAAGCAATAAACATCCAGCATATGCATAAATGCAATCGTATAGCGGTTAGAGCGTGTGCCTTGCATGTAGTCATTCACGGTTCAAGCTTCGCCAAAGTCATTTAAATTTTGCATGTGTAAACATTACAATTTTAATTTATTTGTATTTTATGTAGGGAGTAACTTATTTTTCTCAACCAAAGTAGTGTATTAGGCCCAGATGTGAGGTGTCAATGTAATAAAGTAGTGAAACCCCCATATAAGCACAAGTGCCCCATACAGTACAGTCACACAAGAATAAATTAATTACAGCACATTTGGGGAAGTCAGGGAAGGTAAATAAATCTATATTTAGTAATGAATGATGAATCAATCCCATACAGGTGGTACACCAATATAATAAAACATAAGCAATGTTAAGCATTGTACAGCTATGCTTACCGGGAGTAAGTATTGTGTATATATGAATATTAAGCAACGAATAGCCCAGCTAAGTGGATTTGCCCATTGGTAAGAATTGCCTAACCTGCCCCCTTAAGCAAAGCCAACCTTAGCAGGTTTGCCCACAGCTTAGCTTAACTTAACTCAGCATTTTTGAAACCATCCAATCATGACAAAGGGCGGGAAATTGGCTATATTTAAACCTGCAGGCAGGAATATAGCTCATAACTGGTTGTAGCTCTCCACTGTAGGCAGTATGGTAGGTGTTGGAGAGGGCATGCACTTTCAGGTGCAGCGCTGGGGCATACAGGAGTCCAAGGTCATGGTAGGACTCCTGGTAAAAAAAACATGATGTGAGACTGCTGCATTATGAGTACCAGAGCTCCTAATATAAAGCAGAAGCCTAGGAAAGTCTCCCCCATGATCTCACCAGTGCCACTGGTATCCCTTGGACTGGTGAGCAGGTCCGGCACCACTATGCCAACTTGAAACAGAGGAAGAGGGAGCTCTTGGAACAGACTGTCCAAAAAGCAAGAGAGAGGGGAGATGTCCCAGCAGTGTGTAAGTATTCATAACAATAACTGTTTACCAAAGTCCAGCCTGTGTATGTGATGGGTGGGTATGCATAAATGTTTCTCTATTTCCATTACAGCTGCAGCTGTGTGGGCTGTGAACCAGGAAGCCCATGCCAGCAGGTTGCAAAGGCTGCATTGCGAGGCTGGTGAGTAACAATCCTGCTTGTAGTAGTCATACCAAATAAATATAAAGGAGTAAAATATCACCTGGCAGTATAAAAATGTGTATGGTTTCTAATGAATAAGCCAGAAATATGACACTAATAGTCCCATATAGGTCATATTTAAATAAAAGTATAACTGCCTGGCAAAAAAGTTCTAAATCCTGGACTGGTTGTGTTTACTCTGGTATTGTATGGCCTGTCATGTTGCATTCACCAACGTCTGATATCCGAATAGTACTGTTGTGTCAACTACTGTTTCTCACACTGTGCTACATAAAAAATATGTCTAGGAATGTCTGCATAAGAATGTTGTAATTACAAGGTCAGCTTGTACAACCAAGAGAGACAGAAAGAAAGCACTAAAAGAAACAACAGCAGTTTCTAAATAGCTCACTCTGATGAAACACAAATTGTTGTATTTTTTAGCAGATACAGCCATGGTTCAAATGCTGGGAGTGGTAGTAAGCTGTATGCATAAATAATTTTAACCAGAAATCTGGGAATATGTGTAGAAACAGTCAGGTAGTATTAACAAACATTCCCCCACAGGTCTACCAGGTAAGAGAAGTAGACTGTAGCTATACGACTGTTGAAGTATACACTGTATACAAACATACCATTGCCCAAACCAAGGCCATAGGGTATTGTAATAATACCTGTACAGTAATGATTAGAGCAATGATCATTAATGTTGTGAGTACTGCAGGGTTATACAAGTTGTTAATTGACATCTCTCTCTCCCCCACACCATATCTGCAACAATAATCTAAGCACACAAATCAATGGGTATGTTTTACACCAAACCTACTGTTGGGACATATGTCCTATTGTTCAACAAATATTGAAATGTTTTTCTATTAATGTTCCATGTTGAAATACTATCATTGGTGGCATTTTGCTATCAATGTAACCTGCATGCTATTGTAATGGCCACTGTGGTTCCATATATGCATGTGTTCTGTTTACTATGCACCTGTTCCAAATCTGTTGTTTTGGGTTAATGGGAATATCTATGCATGCTGTTATAATTAATCTTGGATTATGTTGACTATTACTAACCCACATATGTTCTAAAACTGCAACACCATAGCACATTTGGGAAGGCTGGTCCCAGCTGACCCACCTCTCCCACCTCATCTGGCTATGGCACTGGGCCCCAGCATATCTGGGACCCACCCTGGGACCTCCTCATCCTCATCCTCTGGTCCTGCAACACCTTTGGGTAGAACTACCACAGGGGATGGGGCTCGCTCCCCCCGGGAGTGGGCACGGGCAGGATACCATCACCCGAAGCCAGGTTCGGGGACTGGTGCATAGTTAGCTCCAAATGGTGTATGGAGATCTGCTATGCCAGCTTGAGGGCCACGTGCCACAATTAGAGGGTCAGCCTGTCCCTCCTGCTCAGCCCCCAAGCACAGCTACTTTCAGGCATGTAAAGGTGCAGTCGGGACTGCACATGGTTGGGGACCTCAGTCCCACTGTTTCTATTTG